>NC_134354.1:161766210-161921833 GCF_048569485.1 Anomaloglossus baeobatrachus | reverse complement strand
TATTTGGACAGTGACACAAGTTTTGTTATTTTAGCTGTTTACAAAAACATGTTCAGAAATACAATTATATATATATAATATGGGCTGAAAGTGCACACTTCCAGCTGCAATATGAGAGTTTTCACATCCAAATCGGAGAAAGGGTTTAGGAATCATAGCTCTGTAATGCATAGCCTCCTCTTTTTAAAGGGACCAAAAGTAATTGGACAAGGGACTCTAAGGGCTGCAATTAACTCTGAAGGCGTCTCCCTCGTTAACCTGTAATCAATGAAGTAGTTAAAAGGTCTGGGGTTGATTACAGGTGTGTGGTTTTGCATTTGGAAGCTGTTGCTGTGACCAGACAACATGTGGTCTAAGGAACTCTCAATTGAGGTGAAGCAGAACATCCTGAGGCTGAAAAAAAAGAAAAAAACCATCAGAGAGATAGCAGACATGCTTGGAATAGCAAAATCAACAGTCGGGTACATTCTGAGAAAAAAGGAATTGACTGGTGAGCTTGGGAACTCAAAAAGGCCTGGGCGTCCACGGATGACAACAGTGGTGGATGATCGCCGCATACTTTCTTTGGTGAAGAAGAACCCGTTCACAACATCAACTGAAGTCCAGAACACTCTCAGTGAAGTAGGTGTATCTGTCTCTAAGTCAACAGTAAAGAGAAGACTCCATGAAAGTAAATACAAAGGGTTCACATCTAGATGCAAACCATTCATCAATTCCAAAAATAGACAGGCCAGAGTTAAATTTGCTGAAAAACACCTCATGAAGCCAGCTCAGTTCTGGAAAAGTATTCTATGGACAGATGAGACAAAGATCAACCTGTACCAGAATGATGGGAATGTTTATTGATAACATAACAGCAGACAAGAGTAGCCGGATGAATTCTGAAGTGTACCGGGATATACTTTCAGCCCAGATTCAGCCAAATGCCGCAAAGTTGATCGGACGGCGCTTCATAGTACAGATGGACAATGACCCCAAGCATACAGCCAAAGCTACCCAGGAGTTCATGAGTGCAAAAAAGTGGAACATTCTGCAATGGCCAAGTCAATCACCAGACCTTAACCCAATTGAGCATGCATTTCACTTGCTCAAATCCAGACTTAAGACGGAAAGACCCACAAACAAGCAAGACCTGAAGGCTGCGGCTGTAAAGGCCTGGCAAAGCATTAAGAAGGAGGAAACCCAGCGTTTGGTGATGTCCATGGGTTCCAGACTTAAGGCAGTGATTGCCTCCAAAGGATTTGCAACAAAATATTGAAAATAAAAATATTTTGTTTGGGTTTGGTTTATTTGTCCAATTACTTTTGACCTCCTAAAATGTGGAGTGTTTGTAAAGAAATGTGTACAATTCCTACAATTTCTATCAGATATTTTTGTTCAAACCTTCAAATTAAACGTTACAATCTGCACTTGAATTCTGTTGTAGAGGTTTCATTTCAAATCCAATGTGGTGGCATGCAGAGCCCAACTCGCGAAAATTGTGTCACTGTCCAAATATTTCTGGACCTAACTGTATGTCCTTGTCACTTTCCCATGTGTTTGTGTTGTGAGTTGTTTGTCACCTTTTGGACACCTTTGAGGGTGTTTTCTAGGTGTTTTTATGTGTTTGTGAATGCCTGCCATTGTTTCCTATGCAGTTCGAGTTCGGTTCGTCGAACATTCGACGAACCGAACTCAAACGGGAGCTCCGTTCGGCGAACCGACCTCGAGCCGAACCGTGACCGGTTCGCTCATCTCTATTTGGGACCCGAACTTGACCTGATCCCCAATGGAAGTCACTAATTGTTCAGTGTGGGTCACATATGCAGCCAGCCATAAACACTTCATTTCCGGGGGCAGTTGGGAGGGGTTTTTACATTTTATTCTTCATTTTTTTGGTGCATATTACATCTGATCAAACTGTCTTAACCCCCAGTGCAAGCCATTCAAACACTGTAAGCAGCTCACACTGGACTGAGCACCAAGCATATCCAAGCACAGGGATGCTGGAGAAAGTGGTGTTCATAAGTAAATCAAGTAAACCGAATATGAAGTCTATTTTTTTTTTTTTTTGTAAAATCTGTGTTTGGTACGAACACTGAACCTTGGTTCACTCATTCCTAGTTCTGAGTGGACTTACACTTAAGGGTGCTTTACGCGCTGTGACATCGCTAACGATATATCGTCGGGGTCACGTCGTTAGTGACGCACATCTGGCGCCGTTAGCGACATCGCAGCGTGTGACACCAAAGAGCGACGATCAACAATCGCAAAAACGTCAAAAATCGTTGATCATTGACACGTCGCTCCTTTTCATATCGTTGCTGCTGCAGGTACGATGTTGTTCGTCGTTCCTGCGGCAGCACACATCGCTATGTGAGAGACCGCAGGAATGACGAACATCTCCTTACCTGCGTCCACCGGCAATGAGGAAGGAAGCAGGTGGGCAGGATCTTGCGCCCACTCATCTTCGTCCCTCCGCTTCTATTGGACAGCTGCTGTGTGACATCGCTGTGACGCCGCACGAACCGCTCCCTTAGAAAGGAGGCGGTTGGCCGGCCAGAGGGATGTGGCAGGGAAGGTAAGTCCGTGTGACGGGTGTAAGCAATGTTGTGCGCCACGGGCAGCGATTTGCCCGTGTCACACAACCGACGGGGGCGGGTACGCTCGCTAGCGATCTCGCTAGCGAGATCGCAGCATGTAAAGTGCCCTTTAGAATTAGAGATGAGTGGACCTGTGGAAGTTCAGTTCGGCAGGTTCAGCCACACTTAGATAAAGTTTGTTTGGGACCTGCACTTGACCTGAACCCCTATGGAAGTCCCTAGTTAGGCAATTTGGGTCTCCACCCATATGTAGCCAGCCATAAACAGATCACTTCTGGAGGTGAGTGAAGTTTTTCCATTTTTTTTGCTTGGCGCACACTACATCCCACCATGCTGTTGTTACCTCCAGTGCACGCCACTCAAACACTGTAAGTGGCTTACACTGGGCTGAGGACCGAGCATACCCAAGCACAGAGATGCTTATGTGAGTGGCTTTCATATGTAAAGCATCTGAACTCTGGGTTTTGTTTTTTTTTGTTTTTTTTTAAAAATCTGTTTTCAGAATGAATACCGAACACCAAACCTGGAATTCGCTGATCTCTAGTTATCAACAATTTATCAATTTTTCAACTAAATTTCCCAAACCATTATATTAAACGACAGCATCACTGTCATGTGGTGTTCAGCTTTGCAATCACTGGGTGTCATGGCGGTGTCGAACTCTATTCCCCCCACAGAGTTTGACATACAACCTGAGGTCTCTTAGTTGGTTAGCCTGACTTGGACATCGGCTGTATTAGCTTCACTGCTCTACAGTCCAGGAGGAGTTAATTCTTGCTGGGTTTGTGAAATACTGCTAGGAGCTCAGGTTGTTTTGACCACTCACAGCCATCTTCAGTGAACCTGAATATCCACGGGTGCGCTCATCACTAGTAAAAAGTCCAACCGCGTCAGATTTATTACAACTTACTTGTCACAATTGCAGTACCTTCCGGATCGCAATGAAATCCTCTTCACTTATATTGTACTGCAATGCAGCTGTGATGCTCAGAAAATTTCGTCACATGACCGGTATCAATGTCAAAGTTGCCGTATACTCTCAGTCTTATTTTCCATTGAGAAGCAAGGTTATGTTCTTAATAGCAAGCGAATGGGTGCGAGAGAAACATCGGACTGCACTCGGATGTTATCCCAGTGCAGTGCATTATAAGCACAGGCTGACAATGGAGGAGATGGGGGGGATTAACCCCTCCCTCCCCTCTGCAGCGCCCGCCCTTAGCTTCACAGCTGTGACCCGATTGCAGGATCGGCTCACAGTCGCATGACACTCGGCTCACACTCGCAGCAGAGCCTGAGCTGGGGGTCATTAGCATATCACATCAGATGTCATACGCTCGTCTGAGTCTAGCCTTAGATTAAAAATATTTATTGGGCTTTGGGAGGGACATTAGGGGGTGGGAGTTGTTGAGTTTAGTTTATTTTAGTAAAAAGGACATGCTAACTTTTATGCATGTCAGTAGAATTAAAGTTAAATCAAATTTCTATACTTAGAATACTTTTACAAAAACCCTGTCCAAAAAAAATCTAGATTTAACTTGATTATCCTTGTGTCACTACATTGCAAGTTCAACAATGTTTTTATTTCTCCATTGAAGGAAACCTGTCACCAGATGTTGACCTTCTGAACTAAAACTACCCCCTGACCCCTGTAGACCCCAAAAATACCTTTATAAAATTTCCCTCCCTGTATATAAGTTGACCGTCCGGTCCAATGTGCAAACTAATCTGCGCCTCCTGTCCCTCCTTTCACCCTCCTCCTGTGCTGATTGACGTGGATGTCACCTTGAACACATCCACGTAGGCAAAATCTCTATATTCCCGGCTTGCGCAGACGCACATCACTATGCCCTGTTGCTGGCAGAGCCAAAAACATAGGTGTGCCTGCACAAACCGGCGACTTCTCTGCGCAGGAGCGAGATTTTGCCCAGCAATGTAGATGAAGCCGGTGATGTAATCTACACGGCTGGGCAGAATCTTGCGCCTGCACAGAGAACTCACCAGTTTGCACAGGTACGCCTTTGTTTTTGGCTCTGTTCGCCCACCTACGTGTAAGGCGTCCAAGGCGAACAATCAGCACAGGAGGAGGGCGAAAAGAGGGACAGGAGGCATAGATTTAGGATGCCCATCAGACCGGACCAGACAATTTAAATACATAGCAGGAGATTTTATAAAGTCATTTGTGGGGTCTATTGGGAGGGGGGTCAGGAGGTAATGTGCACCTTTTATAGAATGCAGTACAGGTGCTGCTTAAGGTGCTAGTTTTAGTTTAGAAGGCCAACATCTGGTGACAGGTTCCCTTTAACAAAGCTTTATGAGGTCAATCAGAAAAAGTCACTGTATCACTAGCTCAGCTCCGGAAATGTTATATTTTTGGGCACTTCATTTTTATTTTTCTCATATCACTTTTTATTCTCCTTTGTTTGGGAGACCTGATTGAAAATGTCTTGTCTCTGATTTTTATTTATTTTATTTTTTTTTATTTTGTTTTTGCTATGTTTTATTATTTAGTTAAATTATGTGTTTAGATCATGTCAAACAGACATGAGGAGTTCATTAGGTTTGCCAAGAGATCCCATCGCCTCTCTGCAGGAGGCCCTCCTTCCTTCTGTCTAACTAAGTAGTTTACAATATTGAAGGAGTTAAATAGTCTTGATCTCACACTCATGCTGTGCTAGCTCCTTAAGGTACCGTCACACATAATGAGATCGCTAGTGAGATCGCTGCTAAGTCACCGTTTGGTGACGTAGTAGCGATCCCGTTAGCTATCTCGTTATGTGTGACACCTACCAGCGATCAGGCCCCTGCTATGAGATCGCTAGTCGTTGCAGAATGGTCCAGGCCATTTTCTTCAAAGGCGATGTCCTACTGGGCAGGACACATTGCTGTGTTTGACACTGTGTGACAGGGTCACAGTGACTGCTGAGATCATTATACAGGTCGCTACTGCGACCTGTATTGTTCCTGCATCGCTGGTAAGATCTGACTGTGTGACATCTCACCAGCGACCTCCCAGCGACTTACCAGCGATCCCTATCAGGTCGCATCATTTTCTGGATCGCTGGTAAGTCGTTATGTGTGACTGGGCCTTTAGCCCTCCCCTATCTGGCACAATAGCAATAGATGTACAGAAAATAGTCAAAGGATTAATACTAAGTTTGATGGAAAACAGTGGCAGTTTCAGGTATCTTGCATATTTTCCTTTTTAAAGTGAACTTGTAAGCAGGTCAGAACATAGGTGTGGATTCTGACCCCCAAATACAGCCCCCAGCTAAATAATGGTGCAGTGACAGACACAGAAGGGTTAACTTGAAACAGGTCTACTCAAAGTGAAAAAAAGCATAGTGGTCATGATATCTCAATAAGAACACAAGGTAAATAGTTACACATTAATGTTAGTTCTGTTCTTAATGGATTAATAGCAATATTATCGTATAGACCTTGGTAGTCTCCCAGTTTTGGAACCCTACAATATTGTGGCACAGAGTTTAACAGAAATGCTAATGTAGCGCCCCTGAACCCCTCAGAGCACTACTAGGTACATCCTAACAAAGATGCAGGGCCTTCCCCCAGGGACTTGGAAGACCAGTTCTGGTACCACCAAAACACATAACATCCCCAGGTTCCCACGCCCTATTAGGGATGACTGACTAGTCCAGAATGCCACTCAATAGAATGCCACCCAGAGGCGGAGCCAATCCAGTCCACTAGAAGGCAGCCCGGTGGGAGGGGAGAAACACAGACACTCAGTCAGACAGAGAGTCCGTTAGTGACAGTTGAAGGGGACGGACGTATCTCCAGACGGGGTCGTGTAACAGTGACTGAGGTGGCAAAGGAGAGTGGTTGCCAGGGAGGGTACAGCTGGGTACCTCTGGAACCAGAGCACCGACAGGGCACAGGGCCCTAGGTCAGGCTACAGCTTCAGGCAACCTGACAAATATCTGCACAGTGAGGGGACCTTCACGGACCTTACTGACCCAACAATCCGGGGGCACCAGCAGTAAAGATTGAGCCAGGGACCGAAACAGAACATCAACCCTACAGGGTTCGCACTGCCTGCCGTATGAACGAGAGACTGCCGAAAGACAGTAAGGGACCCACAAACGCTCAGGCTATGGGGTCCCACCAATAAGTGAGAGGTGCCGGGGAAAGAGACTACCAGGTCACCACACCGGCACTGGGACAAAAAGAGACCAGGGGTCCAAACCAGCCATCCTCAAGACCACAGCTCAACAACACCATGAGTAAACAGAAGTTGCGCTGCATCCCAATCGTGTGGTCTCCCTCCTTTCTGTGACGGACCCCTCCATTCATTCCCTGGGGACCAGCCCTACTTGCGGAGGGCCTACCATCCAGGCTGCCACCACCACCAGCCCTAGAGGTTGTGCAGCGGCGGTTCCATCACCATAGCCGCAACCTGCAAGTGGCATCACAATACAAACTCTTTCACTCCCCTGTATATATTTCCTATTAAAAAATGTCCCAGGGTCACGGAATCGGGCATCGGCCATAATACAACCGTGACACAGCATCCCCGTACATATACGGCCCGGGACCAAGAACCCCATAGCCCCGGGCAACACACTAACTTACATTTTACAGGAGCTGTCTCAGACACTGGTAGAGCTCTTTATCACAAGCCACAGTCCTTCACACTCTTTCAGGCCACAGCACCACTCAAGGTTGCAGGCTACAGCTCTTCTCACTGTTTGCCTAGTAGCCTAGTCACAATAGCAAAAACATCTCCTGCAAGCCACAGTACTTTCCCAATAATTCAGTATAGAGCTGCATAAAATAACCTCTTCAAGACACTTCATGGAGTGGTTCAAAACCATTTGCTAATTCCAAAACCAAATGCCTTTCCGTCACGCACTTAGCCCACTCTCCTTTGGCAGTAATTCCAAGAAGGTCTCTTGACCCCTTTAATGCAAACTATCCAAAAGTGATGCTTTTTATCTGGATCTGCCTTATTACACCTAGAATGGTGCAGGACGGTAGTCATGAGATAAGGATTGACTTCAGACACCCTGGCATACAACATGGAAAAACTGGTCCTGGATGAGTGGTGTTCGTGCACACGACCCCGAACACGAGCTTTCTTGGGAAGCTCATGTTACAGTTTGGGTCCAGTTCGGGTCCATGGGCTGTAAAAAAAAAAAAAGCACTCATGTTATTAAAAAACATTATGATCATACTTACAGGTCCCGCGACGTATCCTCCAGACTCTGTCTCCTGGCCGCTTCTGCGTCTGTCTGATCATTACTGTGCCGCCCGGTAACCAGCACAGAGTTACAGGACCTTCCATGATGTCATACCCATGTGACCAGTCACATGTGAATGTTGTATTACCTCATTGGCTACAGACTGGTCACGTGAGTATCTCATCGAGTCGCATCGCATCGCATCACGGTGCACAATCTCCAGACAGCAGCGAGTCAGCTGTGTTTATTTCCATGTAGCTGAGTCGCTCCTGTCGAGAGTGGGGTGATGCAATGCGAGACATAAATGCAATCATCCCCTCACTGTCAACCTTTGCTTCATCGCTCTGTACAGAGCGATGTAACAGACCTGACATGGCTCTCTGTGTTACTCACTATGTATAGACACTGTCTGTGCACGGTGATGTAGCAGAGCTGACATGGGTCTCTTTGCTTCTCACTATGTATAGACTGTGTCTGTGCACAGTGATGAAGCAGAATTGAGTTTGCCGTCCCTGTGGATTATGTCGGACTAATGATTTTCTTATAATAAAGATAGAGTCTCTAAATGTTTTTTTTTGTTTTAATTCTAATAAAAAAGTTTTTCTATGTGTTGTGTTTTTTTACTGTTTCCTAGAAATGCATGGTGGCCATGTCTAATTTGGCATGACACCATGAATTTCAGGCTTAGTTCCGTCTGAAAATAAAAAGCTAGATTTAACCGCTTTATTACTCAGCATGCCACCACCATCAGGGCCACTGGACGAGTCAGGTAACGCACCTGGAAATGGCGCTAATAAACATTACACAATTTTCCAGGGCCGCTGTGGGCTGCAGAGAATCCCAGCCCTCAGATGGCTGGCTTTACCTGACTGGAGATCAAAATACGGCGAGAATCCATGCATTTTTTTTCTTTTAATTATTTTAAATAAAAAATTAATGGGCTTCCCTGTATTTTGATCGCCAACAAAGGTAAATCAGGCAGATGGGGATGGGGTGGCAGCCCCTAGCCGTCTGCTTTATCTGTGCTGAGAATCAAAAATACTGTGGAGCGCTACCTTATTTTTTAAATTAGGAAAAGCAGAGCAGTACACATGGACCTCATTCAAAGTAAATGGCTAGAGACACCTCGGACGTCCTTAGGAGGCTTAATGGTATAACGGTGGATGGTGGAGTGTCACTGGTGACATTGGACGTTGAGACACTATACATCAATATTTGTCACGAACATGGCCTTCAGGCAGTGGAGTATTTCTTGAGTATGAGCAATTGGGAACCTTCTCTGCAATGCCTGATTTTGGAATTATTGGAGTTCATATTGACGCACAATGCCTTCACCTTCGGTGAGCGGTTCTTCCTCCAGCGGCGCGGCACTGCGATGGGGGCGGCTTGCGCACCGTAGTATTCAAACCTCTTCCTGGGCTTCTGGAAGAGAAAGGTTTGCAGCGGCAGTGTGCTTGTTAGCTCCCATGTGTAGTGCTGGCTCCGCTTCATTGACGACATTTTCGCCATTTGGGGAGGAACCGCCCCGGAGCTTAAGGGCTTTTTGCACCACTTGAACTCCAATTCCTATAACATCTATCTTACTTTTCAGGCTGACCCAGTTAACGTAGACTTTCTGGACCTTACAATATCTATTGGCAATCAGGGGGCCTTAACCACCGACATCTACCGCAAGCCCTCCTCTGTGAATGCTCTGTTACACACATCCTCTGGCCATCCCAAATCTACCATCAACACTGTGCCTACAGGACAATTTATTCATCTAAAGCGAATTTGCTCTGATATGAGTTTATTTGAGGATCAGGCCAGTGAGATGCATGACAGATTGAGGGAGAGAGGGTATAGCGGAAGATCTATTAAAAAGGCGTATAGACGCGCCAAATCGGCTCCACGAGATCAGCTCCTCTTGAGATTCAATCTTGGAAAGACACGACCAGCTGAGCCTAAGGCTTTGTTTATCTCTTCTTTCAACCATCAGTGGGACCATATTAGATGAATCCTTACAAAACACTGGTCGGTTCTACAAACAGAACCAGTGTTGAAAGATATGCTGCCTGAGCGACCTCTCATGACAGCTCGTTGGGGCCGGAGTTTGCGCGACATGCTGGTGCACAGCCATTATGTCGCGTGAAATGGTCTACCGTTTCCTATGGGACGCCCTAGGTGGGGGTCTTACCCCTGTGGCTCATGTCTTGCTTGCCGCCATAGCAATATCATTAGGGCTACATCCTTTGCCTCCTCCGACGGATCCAAAACGTTTGAAATCCGACATTATATTTCCTGCAGTAGCACGGGCGTAATTTATTACGCCACGTGTGGATGCGGTTTAATATATGTCGGGCTTACGAGCCGTGAGTTAAGGGTCCAGGCGAGGGAGCATATCAGGGATATAATTGCTGCCAAGCAGGCTAAGCCTGAGAATATCGGTACCCTTAAGACTATCCCCCGCCACTTCAGGATGCATCATGGTTCTGACCCCTCTGGCCTTAAGGTCAGGGGGATCCATCATGAGCATCTTGGACTGAGGGGTAGGGATATTCATAGGGCGCTGGCACGTGTAGAGTGTCGCTGGATTTTTCTCCTCGGCACGGTGGTATCCGATGGGTTGAATGAGAGACAGACGTTTGTGTCTTTCCTATGAACCAGTTTGCGCCTTCTGCAGTTATATTTCTAGAATGTTGAATTACCTTCAGTGGGGTATATAGCCTTTATTTGGGTTGCGGAGTCCCTGTATTGATTGCATTTTTTTGAGTCTTTTAAACTTGTTTTTAATTCCCATTTATAATATGACCTTTTGTGTCTTTTTTGTCCACAGTTCACTTTATCCTGTGTCTTTTTATATCCTTGCCGGATGTCTTCATGCTAGGTCTGGAGTCGATGTCCCACTGCTCAGAAATAAACCTACTTGTGAACACCACTTCATGCTGCTTAGCTGATCATTGTACAACTAATAATGATATTATGCTGATGTCTTGTAACTATATACCTTAATATATTGTGCTTGATCTAATCTGTAAAAAAATATTTCAGCCTCTGTTTGTGGTGTTCCATAAATCTATTTTCTGCTACCTGGTTATGTTTATATGATGCTCTGGGACGTTCCTCACAGTTTTCTGATTTGCCCTCATTTTTGCCACTACTTAGCATGGCATTTGCTGTCGCACTTCTGGGTTTTGGTACTGCGCATGCGTGGTGGGCGCGGCTCTCCTTTCAGCGTCCTCTGGGTAAACTGACGTCACAAAGGGGTTTTCCCCAACCCAGGTGATGCCGGAGTAGCCGCCCACGCCAGCGCTCTGCATCCCTACAACGCTGAACTGCGACAGTTGCTGCAAATTCCATGATGTTACGGCAAGTATATATATTCACCTTGTTCCTCTTGTTGTCCATGGTCCCCTGAGGAAGTCACACGAAACACGTGTTGGGACTTGTCCCCATGTGTGTCCACATGCGATCTACTTCGTCTTGGTAAGCTCCCCTGTATTGGTACTCTGTGCTGCTGTGATACCTCTAGCTCACTGGATTTTTAGCATGTAGATCTCTGACATTGTTCAGCTTATTTACTAAAATATCTTTCTGCTATTTTGCTCCATATGTATGCTTGGTTTCTACCACTCAGCACCTTTTTTACTTGGGAGCTATTCTGTATACTATTTTGCATGTGGCCCCACATGGGGATTCTTTCACCTTTCCTTGTCAAACTCCTGTTATTAATGTTTTGATAATTTTTATATCCCATGTACTTGCTGTCTAAATAAATATCTATGTTTACCATAGAGCTTTTTACTGCTATTTTCTGACCGTGGGATATATGGATATTTAGGCAAATCTAAAGACTTCTGTCTTTCTCTGTGTGGTTATTTTTTAAATTATTTATTTTTACAGTACTGTGATGTCGGGCAATCACAGACCTGACACAGAGAATGGGCGTCTGTGATTGCCTGTTTCAGGAGGGGACAGCCATGTAGTCTTGATCAGCTAGCCACACCCACTTACCTGGAAACAGATCATACAATCATAAAAAGTGAAAATTTTGCAGTGGTCTCTCAATTTTTGCCAGAGCTGTATATATATATATATATATATATATATATATATATATATATATATATATATATATATATATAAACACATACACAGTGTATATATTTTAAAAAAAACGTAGCGCTCCGAGGTATTTTTGATTCTCAGCGCACATGAAGCAGACGGCTATGGGCTGCCACCCCTACCCCCATCTGCTTAGCTTTAACTTGGCTGGCAATCAAAATACAGGGAAGCCCTTCTTTTTTTTTTTTTAATATATTTAAAAAAATAATTAAAATAAAATGTATTGGCTCCCGCTGCATTTTCTATTGCTAGCTAAGGGTAATCCAAGCAACTACTGGCTGCTAACCCCCACTGCTTAGTGTTTCCTTCACTGGCAATGGAAAATCCAGGGAAGCCCTTTTTTAAAAAACGTTTTTGCCAAAAAACTAAAAAAAAATGACGTGGGCTTTGCCATATTTTTGTTTGCTAGCCAGGTACAGCAGGCAGGAACGGGTTGCCCCCAACCCCCTGCTGCCTATTTGTTCCGGCTGGGAACCAAAAATATAGGGAAGCCCAATTTTTGTGTCCAGCCAGGTACATTTAGGCAGCTGGGGATTGCAATCCGCAGCACAGGTTTGCCAAAGCTTTCTGGGCCCCCTGCTGCAAATTGCAGTCCACAGTTGCTCCAGAAAATTGTGCTTTCATAAAGGCACCATGTTCTGGTGCTGTAACAACTCTCCAGCAGCCATGGTGCTGGGTGGCACGCTGGGTAGTAAGGGGTTAATACCAGCTTTGTTTTACCAGCTAATATTCAGCCCAAGATTCTTAATATCAGGTCAAGTTTGACCCGACTATTAGTAATCTCCAATAAAGGCTTAAAAAAAGACACCACACAGAGAAAAAATACTTTATTATAAATAAATACACAGACACAATAGGCACTCCATATTTATTACTCCCTCTCACCCCTCCACAATCCTGGTCTTCTGTCACTGATCTATCTCTGCTATATCAGAATGCACGGGGCAGAGGAAGAACACTGCTGCTGCTGCTCCCTGCACTGTCTAATCACTGAATGAGTGATGAGAGGCTGCGGGTTGGTAAGCAGTGACGTCACTGCTGCCACCATTGCCATAGCAACCTAACAAGTGGGTACTATAGCAACGGTGATCTCCGATCACCTGATTCCTGGCTCCGCTGTTCATCACCGCGAGTGGCAGCCAATCCCTGCATGTGGGCTGACTCTGTAAAGAGCGCCAACATGCAGGGAGGGGGAGCCGAGCATGTGCCCGAGCATCACGCCGGTACACGGCACTCGCTGAGTATACCGAGTACTGAGATGCTTGCGCGAGCACTTTGTAATGGCGAGATGCACTGAAAGGACCTAGCATGACGTCATAGCTATGTGACCAGTATGTAACCAACGAGATAATACAACATTTAAACGTAACTGGTCACATGGGTATGACATCACAAAATGTCCTATCGTCAGTGATGGTTACCAAGAGGGCACAGCGATGATCAGAAGCAGAAGTGGCGGGAGACAAAGTCTGCAGGATGCGTCGTGGGAGCGGTATGTATAAAGACAATGTTTATTATTAACTGTATTCTTTATTTTACAGGTTCAGTGTTTGGACGCAAGTTTGCGTTATCTCCGACCCCAAACACGGACTCTATGAAACGTTCGGGAAAGTCACCCGAACAGGAACATCGGGGGGTTCGCCCATCACTACGGATGACAACTCACATTCACGAGGAGACCAACAGTTCATTTTAAACAACTCTTTAATATATGGTTCACTCACTGTTACAACTTCCCACTCCAAATAGCAGGCACCTATCTTCCAGCAAGTTACAGTTTTGTAAGGCATGTTCATACATAGTCTAACTTCACACTGGATTTCTTCAGATCTTACTGGTCCTGTGATTTCCAGCGCAACTCAGCCCAGCATTATAGCACAGTTTGGGATGGTCACCTTCTCCTCCAGTCCACATTCAGACTCCTTAAAGGGAAGGTGTCATCCAAAAAAAACTATTTCAATAACTGAAAAAATGTAAAGTATTAATGTTTTAATGTTTTGTTTAAATATTGTTATTTATTTTTAATTGAGCAAAATATAAAAAAAAGTTTGATATTTTCCACTCTTTCCACTAGGGGGAGCAGCTGCTGAAATGCTACAGAAATCCCACTGTAGAACTAGCCTGGATTACAGCTGCAGTAAAGTGGGCAGAATCTGCTCTCCTGTGTGTGATGTCACAGCTCCCCCTCCCAATCTGGGTGTTTCCAAAGGATAACAGAGAATGAAATTAAGGATCACAGTGCGGAGCCATTTTGCTGATGACCAGAAATGTCTAAAGTGTCACCAAGGACAGCAGGAGTATCACACAGGATAGGATTAGATACACAGCTCAGCAGGCAGTATCACACAGAATAGGATTAGATACATGGCTCAGCAGACACTATCACATAGGAAAGGATTAGATACATGGCTCTACAGACAGTATCACACAGGATAGGATTAGATACACAGTGGCAGGGGGAGGGGCTGTCAGTACTCATTCACTGCTCTGCATGCATGCCCGCAGCGGCCTCAGTAAGGAGAGTGGGGGTGAGCAGGGCGGCGTCATTGGAGACAGTAGCAGCAGCGGCGGGGGGAGGGGTGCCGGCACTCACATGCTCTGCATACACAGGCAAACAAACACACACAGCTCTGCTGCATTCACGCCGGTGGGGGTAGAGCGGGGGGGAAGGGGTGTCATTGGAGACTGTAACGGCAGGGGGAGGGGAGGCGGCCCGATGCCCTGTTCTCACATATCCTGGCGGTTGACAGGGGTAAAGTGGAGAAAACAGCATACTCTGTAAACTTCACAAACATGGCACCGTTCTCCTCCCTCTGCTGTGATCTGGACAGCCCAGGGGGTGCGTTCAAGTCACAGCAGACGCCTTCTCTATGTACAGTATCGAGTCACAGCCCGACCACGGTCTTCTATGCCCCGGGCGCTGCCATAAAGGAGGTAAGTAACTGTCGTTACTCACAGCAAATCCAAGATGGCAGCGCCCGGGGCTTCAGTAAAACTTGAATTAAATAAAAACTTAATAAAAAGGGAATTTAATTTTGTATTAACAATACTTTATTTCTTAATCACTATTATTAATACAAAATAAAAAAACGCGACACCTTCCCTTTAAATGTCCCATCATGACTAGAGTAAAGCTTTGCACTCCTGGATACTTAGGGGAAAGCTGCTTAGGTAATCGACTACATTCACATGCCAGTTAACACTGACTTTTAAGGGGTCTGGCCACTAAAGTCCTGTCCTCCGACACCTATTGTCTGAGGCCACTCTACTCAAAGATCAGTCTCTCATTTCAATGCTGTTCACACTCCGTGGCTCTGTCAGCAATCAAGATTTACGCTATTTTGTCTTCCATCTTCTCTCCTTCTTTTGTTGCCACAAACCACTCACTGTATTCGACTTTCATGATCCACCAACTATATGTCCGTCACTTTTGCTCACTAGGCCCTCCCAGGGGGCTAATCCCAACACTTAACTGTTACTGACACTACCATCTGCCAACTTCCTAAACAAGTATTATGTAACACATACACACATACAATACCTACTATACACTATACCTTACATTATATATCCCATTATCAATACTACTTATCACAGGTTACACATTACAATACAGTACATCTGACACGCCCACGCCAGGGCCGTGGGGCACTCGTTACTGGGCCGCGGTTCTGTTTCTGGGACGCCGCGGTGGCAATGCCCGGTTCCGTGAGCCTGACGGTGTCCGTTAAAGTAGGGATGATAATGGGGGTGAAACAAGGTGAACAGATATTCCCAATATTTAACAAATTTTATTATAATAAAAAATTCACACCACAGTGTAAAGCAAACATATGGCCATATAGGTCATGTACATACAAATATTGTCAAATGACAGATTAAATATAAGAAGGTAGCAGTGGTTCACAGACAGGTGATAATATTAGAGCATAGGACTTAGCTTGTAGGCTGTAATTAGTTATTTGTTCAGCACCAAAAATGTGGGGTATAACAGTCCATACGGTCCAAGCAGTTATATGCTATTGCTCTTCAAGGGTCCTTATAGTAGGAGTGAACCATCAGCCTTCATAATCCCAATAAAATAATTCCACCTCAGTAACTCCACCTCGACGCGTTTCCCCACACAGAGAGTGTGGTTCATCAGGAGGCTGTGAGGTAAATACATTATATCAACATGGAGATACATATAAAGTGCAAAGTTTGAAAACATTACCACAATAGCATGAAAAATAAGAAAGGAGATAATATGTAGTACTTGCCCAGAATGATATGGAAGTCAGGTGTGCAGGTCCATGGCGTCAGGTAAAAGGATCAACGGTGGTACAGATAATACTGTGCAGATGACCACCACAGTCCAAGTGATCGTCATGGGCCTGCACAACCATGTGGTGGTATAAATACCCCACATCATTCAAGACACCTGAGGGCAGACAGGGCGGACGCCATCAGAGTACCCAGTGCGCATACCCGATGTGGCGCACGCAGCACGCACGCGCCAAACGGGAGCCTATAAGGATCAAATAACTACGGGCCGGCTGAACTAGCACCATCAGGGCCATCAGGGTTCTCACTGCGCATGCCCGATGTAGCGCGCGTACTGCGCACACGCCGAACGGGATCCCATAGGAGTCAAACCTATTGGTAAGAGGCAGTAGCTACCGCGCGTGCGTGTGGTCTCCATAGATGCGGCACCCACGTCATCAGGAAAGTAGATCACATGACACGGTGAAGTAAATGTGGGCACGCATGCGCAGTGCCATATAATTGGACTTAGATAGATTCTTAATTCACAGAAGTCCGATACAACCACTGATAGAGATCACTAAAAGACAGCGGTGTAAGATTGCGTTATTGGGCACCACATTCACGGAAGCTACTACCCCAAACCTCTAGGTATACATATAAAGATAATATACATAATACGGGGCATTATTAAAATGGATATCATATATTGTTAGGACATACATGTAACTTAGAATGCAACATAGATAAACAGTGCATCTACTCCATGTTCTCCACAACAGATCCCATTATAGGCAAGTACAGTATATGAGATAGTAGTAGTGATCATATCCAACAATATGGATAAACACCCTATAAAAATAGGGGGGTATTCTTCCAGAATAAGGCATAATGGATTTTTCAAAACAGTATAAACCCTGTCTATGCTAAGTGGGGAGGAAGCAGTTGAAAGACAGCTGCTCATTAAGCCCCCCGGTGTAAGGGAGCCCAATTTAAATATCCACGCTGACTCTTTCTGCAACAGAAGCCTGTCAAAATCTCCACCCCTAGGGCTAGGTTTAACCAGCTCTAGTACAGAAAAACGAATATGAGTTGCATCACCACGATGAATCGTATTAATATGGCGGGAAATTGGTGTATCTCGTCTGTTCCGGATATCAGAAAGGTGTTCCCCCACCCTCCTCCGGAGTTCTCTCAGGGTCTTGCCAACGTAGTCCATAGGACACGTGCAGGATGCCCTATAGACAACTCCGGAGGTCCTACAGTTACTAAAATCACGTAAAAAGAATGTTTTACCAGTGGCCGCACTTTTTACCCCCTTACATTGTTCCATTGATCCACAATACTTACAATTACCACAACGGAACATACCGACAATTCTTCTATCTAGCCAAGTTCTTTCCAGTCTAGGTGCCTGGTACATGCTGTGAGTGAGTCTATCACCCAAAGAACGTCCCCGCCTATATGTAATGCATGGAAATTTTGAGATGTGTTTAGACAGGTTGGAGTCAGCCCTCAGAATCCCCCAGTGTTTTTTAATCACCGAGAAGACTCTATCGGACTGGGTGTCAAAAGTACCCATTATACGTGTGATGTTAGAGTTGTTATCACGTATCCTCGGAGTCATAAGCGAGTGTCTGTTGGTACTTTGAGCATAGGCATAAGACTGCTGTAGGATGTGCCTCGGGTAACCACGCTCTAGAAAACGGTCAAAAAGATCTGCTGCCTGTTTCCTAAAATCATCCTCTCTGGAACAATTCCTGCGTATACGCAGAAATTGCCCCTTTGGAATACCCCTTCTAAGAGGAAGAGGATGGTGGCTGTCCAATTTTAGAAGAGAATTAGTCGCCGTAGGTTTGCGATGTGTGAGAGTCTGGATCTTACCCTTCCCATCTTTCACTATTACCAAATCCAGAAAAGGGATAGAATCACGGTCACAGGTGTGGGTAAATCTAAGCCCCAAGGTATTGTTATTGAGACCCCCAACAAATTGTTCAAACTCAAAGATGGACCCTGTCCAGAGGATGAGGATGTCATCAATGTATCGGACCCAAAGTCCGATACATTGATGAGATTCCCCATCCTCCCCCCAAAAAACTACCGTTTCCTCCCACCAACCCAGGAATAAATTAGCATAACTGGGGGCACATGGGCTCCCCATAGCTGTACCCCTGAGTTGGTGGAAGTACTTGGTATCAAATAAAAAATAATTGTGATGTAATGTGAAGGACAGTAATTCTTCGATGAAATTACTGTGCCTCACACACTCGACGGCTCTAGTCCTAAGAAAAAAATTGACCGCCTGTATTCCCAGATCATGGGGGATCGAGCTATAGAGTGCCTCAACATCAATGGAGGCCAAGATAGTCTCTGGGCTCACGCTTACGTCCTCAAGAATTTGTAATAGATGGGGGGTATCTCGGACGTAAGACGGGAGAGAGGTAACAAATGGGCGTAAGACTTTGTCCACATAAATACCGACATTTTGGGATAGGGAACTGATCCCTGCCACAATAGGCCTGCCCTTAAGGGGCTCCAGGCCTTTGTGCACCTTGGGGAGTGCGTAAAAGACGGGGATTACTGGGCACTGTGGTACTAGAAACTCATATTCATTATCTGAAATCAAGCCAGCAAATCTAGCTTGGTCAAGTATGGGGAGAAGAGTATCAACATAGGCCTTTGTTGGGTCACTAGGTAACCTTTCATATGTCCCCCTATCCTTCAGTAGAGAGTAGCACATGTCAAGATACTTAGAATGACTTAAGACCACAAGATTACCGCCCTTGTTGGACTGTTTGATAATAAGACTACCATTTTTTGATAGCCGATCAAGTGCCAGGGATTCCCCCTCCGTGAGGTTGGAATTCAGGCCAAGAGATGATTGTGGAATTTTCAAAAGGTCATCCTGCACAAGCTTAAGAAAGATGTCAACACTTGTGCAGTTATGGGCTGGTGGAGATTTTTTGCTCGGCCTCTTTAAATCAGTGAAGGGACCGTCTCCCCTTCCCTTAGCACTATCTTTGAGGAGATCAGTGAGGGACTGGAAGCATTCATAGTCCTCTTCTTGAATGCCCAAGGCCCTACACTGCTCCTGAGTATTATGTTCAAAGAAGAGCTTCCACTTCGGCTTTCTGCCAAATAGCTCCAGGTCTTTGACCCAACTGAAGCAATCATAACGATTCGAGGGAATAAAACCCAAACCCTTTGATAGCACCGCATAGTCATCATAGGAAAGGGGAACATCTGAGATTTAGAATCCTCCCCTGGCCTGATGTGCTCTTGTACGTGGGTAATAACCTCCCAGGTGTCTCTGCTCCAAAAAGAGCCAGACGGACCAGAAGACACATGAGGTGGCCCATGATAACCAAAATGTCCATCCCTCCTTTTTTTTGATGTTTTTGGAGCTGGCCATAGATGTGGGGGTCGACTAGCTACCTCAGGGGGGTAAATACTCGTCCTTGGTCTTTCGGAATCAGACGTATCAAGATCGGAAGATGATACTAACGATGGTTGTCTATTGGGAGGTTGGAACACCTTATCCTCCCTGAATTCTGCTAAAACCCTAACAAATTGGGAGTGTTTCCTCTCTTTCAAATTATTCTGAAATCTTTCTATAGAGGTCTGTAGTAGTCCTTCCCTTCTAGTAAAGTCAGGGTCGTTTTTAAGGCGTAAGATGTTGTCAATACCTGTATTGAGAATAATAGTAGATTCAGCAAATAATTTTTTCTCCTCCTCTAGGAGTAGGGTCATTAATCTCAGGGAGGAGGCTACAGATTCCTTTCGCCACAGGGTCAAGAAATTTTAAGAGGCAGTCCTCGGGGAAGGATGGATGTTAATCCTTAATCCCCTAGGGACAATCTGGTGTTTAAGGTAGTTCTCCAAACCCTTTATTTCCCACCAAGATCGTATGTTATTTTTATAATTAGCTAGTAATTCTTTAAAGGAATCCTTAAGAGTTGAACCTGTATTCCCCGTAGAGAATTCACTAGTTGAGAATACTTGGTTAGCTTCCTCAGCCCAGGGAGCCGTATTAACAGGTCCTGATAGAAATCCTGCCATACTCTGGAAAATCAGGTAGTATATAAGATTGGATCAATAATGTCCCGGGAATATTACAGTTTAACAAGGTGAACAGATATTCCCAATATTTAACAAATTTTATTATAATAAAAAATTCACACCACAGTGTAAAGCAAACATATGGCCATATAGGTCATGTACATACAAATATTGTCAAATGACAGTTTAAATATAAGAAGGTAGCAGTGGTTCACAGACAGGTGATAATATTAGAGCATAGGACTTAGCTTGTAGGCTGTAATTAGTTATTTGTTCAGCACCGAAAATGTGGGGTATAACAGTCCATACAGTCCAAGCAGTTATATGCTATTGCTCTTCAAGGGTCCTTATAGTAGGAGTGAACCATCAGCCTTCATAATCCCAATAAAATAATTCCACCTCAGTAACTCCACCTCGACGCGTTTCCCCACACAGAGAGTGTGGTTCATCAGGAGGCTGTGAGGTAAATACATTATATCAACATGGAGATACATATAAAGTGCAAAGTTTGAAAACATTACCACAATAGCATGAAAAATAAGAAAGGAGATAATATGTAGTACTTGCCCAGAATGATATGGAAGTCAGGTGTGCAGGTCCATGGCGTCAGGTAAAAGGATCAACGGTGGTACAGATAATACTGTGCAGATGACCACCACAGTCCAAGTGATCGTCATGGGCCTGCACAACCATGTGGTGGTATAAATACCCCACATCATTCAAGACACCTGAGGGCAGACAGGGCGGACGCCGTCAGAGTACCCAGTGCGCATACCCGATGTGGCGCGCGCAGCACGCACGCGCCAAACGGGAGCCTATAAGGATCAAATAACTACGGGCCGGCTGAACTAGCACCATCAGGGTTCTCAGTGCGCATGCCCGATGTAGCGCGCGTACTGCGCACGCGCCGAACGGGATCCCATAGGAGTCAAACCTATTGGTAAGAGGCAGTAGCTACCGCGCGTGCGCGCGGTTTCCATAGATGCGGCGGCCACGTCATCAGGAAAGTAGATCACATGACACGGTGATGTAAATGTGGGCACGCATGCGCAGTGCCATATAATTGGACTTAGATAGATTCTTAATTCACAGAAGTCCGATACAACCACTGATAGAGATCACTAAAAGACAGCGGTGTAAGATTGCGTCATTGGGCACCACATTCACGGAAGCTACTACCCCAAACCTCTAGGTATACATATAAAGATAATATACATAATACGGGGCATTATTAAAATGGATATCATATATTGTTAGGACATACATGTAACTTAGAATGCAAAATAGATAAACAGTGCATCTACTCCATGTTCTCCACAACAGATCCCATTATAGGCAAGTACAGTATATGAGATAGTAGTAGTGATCATATCCAACAATATGGATAAACCCCCTATAAAAATAGGGGGGTATTCTTCCAGAATGATAATGATAATGGGGGTGATAGTATTCGGGCCAGAGATAGCCGACGTTGTAGGATGGGGCCTCTGGGACAGATGGTGATGCAGCTTGGTTGGTATAGCTCTCCACAGGTAGAGCTGAGACCCAGGTTGGATGAGGGTAGTAGTAGGTAAAGGCAGGTGTGCAGGGCCGGAGGCGCAGGCGAATAACGGAGCGAAACAGGGATGCAGTCTCAAGGTTTTTACTCACTGTAGCAGGTTTAAAGGTTATATGACTAGTCAGTGACAGCCTTTGGAGTGCTGGGTTCCACTGAGAAGGGCTCCAGCTGATTCCGGGTAGTTCGGAGGTCAAGTCCGGTGCACCTTTTTTATGTACCTTCCCTGGTCGTCTTCCTGCTCTAACTTCTATCCCGCCTGTATCACCCCTATGCACACCGTGCCCTGAGCCGGTGTCCGCGGGCCCTGTCAGGTGGCTTGAAGCTCTATCCCATGGCCCTATATGGTCACCTTCTAGCGGATTCATGTGCGGAGTTGACTTTGGTACTAAATGTGTTCAGCCTCTTGTTTTACTAGCGGAGCACGTTGGTTCTTCTACTCTAGTCTAGGGACCAGTCCCCATTCTGCAGCCAAGTCCTTTCACTCCGATGTTGTATGTGGAACGAGGCCATGGGAGTATGGTGCACTTCCTGTAGTCTCTAGGACCCCTTCTGTCTTGCGCCTGGGTCGAGCTGCACCAGCTCCAGACCACAGGTCTTCACTCCTCAACTGCTCCTTCTCGACTCTTTGACACTACAGTGTCCATTCACTAACTTTCTACAGGCTGTTCCCACTAACTAGACTCCACTCCCCATCCTGGCCTGAACTGTGTGTTCCTATGGAGAAATTAAAGGTGCAACTTGTCCTATCCACGGTCCAGTGGAGTGTTGCTGAGTGAGTGTCTGTGTTTTGTGTGCATACTGGTGGATGACCTCTTCCGTACAGGGGATGGAATACCACACCTCTGGGTGAGGTGCAGTACCTCTGTTGCGACTGAACCCTCAGGGGCACCTGACATCACAGTTCACATAACATACCATATGCAAAAGACGCAAGGCATTATTCACATTACACTACTCAACAATACAATAACCTGATTGGTATCTTCAGGGGCAGGAACGTGACAGAAATAGTCTACCACTCTTACACGCCCTTTACCCAACACCCATCTACATAGCTTGTGTGGTGCCATGCTGGCCTACATGATGGTTGAACTTAAACTGCTTACATACCCATTGCACTAATATACCTTAGTGCTCAGTACTGTAGATGCATCAAACATTTACACTTACATTTCCCTTAAATATAAAAATGACAATCTTATCATGTATGTTGGATGTTGGTTTGTCTGGTCAAGTAAACTAACAAGGGCTCTAGTGGGACAAGTCACATAAGATTCCTGGTCATTTTACAGACCGGAGCCCACATTATAACACCTAGTGAAGCATTAACAAGACTCAGACACAGCTTAAAGATATCTAAGGCGCTGTTACGATAAAGTCTTAACTCAACCTTCTTACCTGTGCCCTTTCACACAGAGTTCATATATGTTTGGTATGTAATGTTAAACCATAAGTCATAATATTACGAAACATCAACTTTTCAGAACAATATACAATGGTTAAAAAGTATCTGAAAAACTTGTCAAGTGTCCTTCCCCCTTGATCTCTGCATTAGCTTGTCATTTGTTAACATTTTCCTGGTTGGATGATATATATTTTAGAAAAGATCACATAGCATATAGCTTGAACTACAACTTCTCACAGACCAGCCAAGCATAGCAGATGAGCAGTCTACACACACTGTAAGTAATACGAGGTATATAATGTGATTGTTGTATATGGAAAATGGAAATATTCCACATATTCTTGATTAGGTACTAAAGAAAACAAAGTAGTGAACAAAGCAGATGAATAATAATTTAAAAAAATGACTGATATTTAGTCTAACAATGACAAGCTCATTTATATCGCCACAATCATTAACTTGTACTTGGGTTGCAGAGAATTGCTTTATTGGTGTTGTTGTTTTATCAGATATTCTGCAGAGATTACAATGGAAAATCTGAGAATAGACAATTAATTAGGAGAAGTCTGTCATGGGTACAATTTTGTGTATTCCTGACAACCATAAAACACACACACCTCAGGATTTTACTTCTACATTGGGACAGTTATATTTTTGCAGTCTTCTTCTGTTGAGGAAAGAACTATATTAGGGGGTGGTGGCAATAGGAGGCCACCCTCAATACCTCTTTTTATCTCACAATAATGTAAATAGCAAATAAAGTGAGATAAAACATACCTTTTTAATGAACAATTATTAAAATTTTACAGTGTGTGAAAAAACACTTACAGCACAATTGTGGTAAGTCATACAAGGAGAAAGTTTTTCCCAGAGTATAAAGTAAATAGATATATTATCAAAGTTTCTTGCCACCTATCTACTTTATGCTACTACAAAAGATTCCTAGGGTGCAGAATCAAAAAGTGTTCTCCTAGAGTGACACTTCACCACAAGGAACACAAAATACTACATACGGCAAAACACATAGACACATAATATTACATATAACACAACAATTGAGTCCTACTAGTCAAATAATCACTCATCTCACAAAGAAATATTATTGATCTCACACAGTCAATGGTATTCAGATCCTGTTCTCCTCTTTCGTAATGTCAGAAAATTCAGACTCCTGAGGCTTCAGCCGCCACAGAGTATTGCACCTGATTTAAGGTGTAATGCTGCACCCGGATCCTGAGGAGGTCGGTACTGGTTTCACCACTTACACACTCAAATACACTAGAGTTGAGCGCGGTTCGTGGTTCGAGGTTCTCCAGTTCTAGGCTCGAGTGATTTTGGGGCCTGTTCTAGATCGAACTAGAACTCGAGCTTTTTGCAAAAGCTCGATAGTTCTAGAAACGTTCGAGAACGGTTCTAGCAGCAAAAAACCAGCTAATTCCTAGCTTGGTTTCCGCTGTAATAGTGTAAGTCACTCTGTGAATCACACTATTATGACATTTCAGTGTATAGTGTGCGTGAACAGCGCCTTCAGATCACTGCTGTTTCTATAATGGCGATCGCCATTTTTTTTTTTTTTCCTTGTCTTCCTTCCCTAAGCGTGCGCGTGTAGTGGGGCGGGCCAGCATGTCAGCCAATCCCAGACACACACACAGCTAAGTGGACTTTTAGCCAGAGAAGCAACGGCATGTGTGATAGGATGTCCATGTCACATGTCCCTGCATTATAAAACCGGACATTTTCCTCCAGGACGCCATTATCTCTTCTGCGTCTTTGGTGTCAGACATCACTGTCGCAGCTCCGTCCTCCTGAGTCCTATCGCCGATACTGCTGTATGCGCTCCATACACAGCGTTAGACAGCTTAGGGAGAGCACTTTCTATCAGTCCTTTTAAGGGCTCAAACCGGCAGGGTCAGAGAGCCATAGGTGACAGGTCCTGAAAACAGAGACAGCGTCTGTGTAGCCAAGGTCAGGGATTTCGTCGCTGCATTTCACCATTAGGAGGGAATAGAAAGGCAGGCTTCCATTCCTCTACCCAGAACCCCACAATCCTGGCACTGTACCCTCCTGTCCTCTGCACACTCCAACTCATTATAACTAAGCCATTATACTAGCAAACACTCAGTGTACCTAGTAGCATCCTAAACGTGGCTATTGGACTTTGCTATAGTCCCACTAGTGCAAAGACATTTGCAGAGCATGTCTGCCTGCATTGCACACTCCAACTCTTTTTAACTAAGCCATTATACTAGCAAACAGTCAGTGTACCTAGTGGCATCCTAAACGTGGCTATTGTACTTTTGTCTAGTCACACTATTGCAAAGATATTTGCATCACGTCTGCCTGCATTGCACACTCAAACTCTTTTTAACTAAGCCATTATGCTAGCAAACAGTCAGTGTACCTAGTGGCATCCTAAACGTGGCTATTGGACTTTTGTGTAGTCACAGTAGTGCAAAGATATTTGCAGCACGTCTGCCTGCATTGCACACTCCAACTCTTTTTAACTAAGCCATTATACTAGCAAACAGTCAGTGTACCTAGTGGCATCCTAAACGTGGCTATTGGACTTTTGTGTAGTCACAGTAGTGCAAAGATATTTGCATCACGTCTGCCTGCATTGCACACTCCAACTCTTTTTAACTAAGCCATTATACTAGCAAACAGTCAGTGTACCTAGTGGCATCCTAAACGTGGCTATTGTACTTTTGTCTAGTCACACTATTGCAAAGATATTTGCATCACGTCTGCCTGCATTGCACACTCCAACTCTTTTTAACTAAGCCATTATACTAGCAAACAGTCAGTGTACCTAGTGGCAT
Organism: Anomaloglossus baeobatrachus; assembly: GCF_048569485.1. Lineage (NCBI taxonomy): Eukaryota > Metazoa > Chordata > Amphibia > Anura > Aromobatidae > Anomaloglossus > Anomaloglossus baeobatrachus. Next base: position 161,895,866 of record NC_134354.1, on the reverse strand, counting down.
CCTAAACGTGGCTATTGTACTTTTGTCTATTCACACTATTGTAAAGATATTTGCAGCACGTCTGCCTGCATTGCACACTCCAACTTTTTTTAACTAAGCCATTATACTAGCAAACAGTCAGTGTACCTAGTGGCATCCTAAACGTGGCTATTGTACTTTTGTCTATTCACACTATTGTAAAGATATTTGCAGCACGTCTGCCTGCATTGCACACTCCAACTCTTTTTAACTAAGCCATTATACTAGCAAACAGTCAGTGTACCTAGTGGCATCCTAAACGTGGCTATTGTACTTTTGTCTAGTCACACTATTGCAAAGATATTTGCATCACGTCTGCCTGCATTGCACACTCCAACTCTTTTTAACTAAGCCATTATACTAGCAAACAGTCAGTGTACCTAGTGGCATCCTAAACGTGGCTATTGTACTTTTGTCTATTCACACTATTGTAAAGATATTTGCAGCACGTCTGCCTGCATTGCACACTCAAACTCTTTTTAACTAAGCCATTATACTAGCAAACAGTCAGTGTACCTAGTGGCATCCTAAACGTGGCTATTGGACTTTTGTGTAGTCACAGTAGTGCAAAGATATTTGCATCACGTCTGCCTGCATTGCACACTCCAACTCTTTTTAACTAAGCCATTATACTAGCAAACAGTCAGTGTACCTAGTGGCATACAAGAAGTGGCTATTGTACTTTTGTCTATTCACACTATTGTAAAGATATTTGCAGCACGTCTGCCTGCATTGCACACTCCAACTCTTTTTAACTAAGCCATTATACTAGCAAACAGTCAGTGTACCTAGTGGCATCCTAAACGTGGCTATTGTACTTTTGTCTATTCACACTATTGTAAAGATATTTGCAGCACGTCTGCCTGCATTGCACACTCCAACTTTTTTTAGCTAAGCCATTATACTAGCAAACAGTCAGTGTACCTAGTGGCATCCTAAACGTGGCTATTGTACTTTTGTCTATTCACACTATTGTAAAGATATTTGCAGCACGTCTGCCTGCATTGCACACTCAAACTCTTTTTAACTAAGCCATTATACTAGCAAACAGTCAGTGTACCTAGTGGCATACAAGAAGTGGCTATTGTACTTTTGTCTATTCACACTATTGTAAAGATATTTGCAGCACGTCTGCCTGCATTGCACACTCCAACTTTTTTTAGCTAAGCCATTATACTAGCAAACAGTCAGTGTACCTAGTGGCATCCTAAACGTGGCTATTGTAATTTTGTCTATTCACACTATTGTAAAGATATTTGCAGCATGTCTGCCTGCATTGCACACTCCAACTCTTTTTAACTAAGCCATTATGCTAGCAAACAGTCAGTGTACCTAGTGGCATCCTAAACGTGGCTATTGGACTTTTGTCTAGTCACACTAGTGCAAATCTATGTGCAGCACCTCTGCATGACACCCTCCTGCTCTGTTTTTAATAAGCTATAATGATAGCAAAAAATACTGCCATTTAGTGGCATCATAGAACTGGCTGTTGTATTCCATTAGTGCCTTACTGGTGCCAAGCTATTTCTAGCACCTCTGCATGACACCCTCCTGCTCTGTTTTTAATAAGCTATAATGATAGCAAAAAATACTGCCATTTAGTGGCATCATAGAACTGGCTGTTGTATTTCATTAGTGCCCCACTGGTGACAAGCTATTTATAGCACCTCTACATGACACCCTCATGCACATTTTGCTACGCTAATGTTATAGCAAACTCATGGAATTCATTGCTGCATTTGATAATTCGGAGGGATAGAAAGTCAGGCTTCCTTTAGCTTTTCCTTCTGTTCATAGACAGCATCTCCAAGAGCAATTTCCCCTCCACGTCTAAGTGTGGAGAGGCAGCTAGTGCGCATGCGTGTGCCGATTTACCCCAGCTGCAGCCTAATTACAGTGTTTCGCCTAGTGAGCATGCTCAGCCTGACTGTGCTATTCCTGACGCTAAGTCTTCATTTCGGGATACAGCGCATGCTCCCACACTAAGTGTGAAAAGCCTCTTTGCACAGGTGCTTGCATTCCGTGCCGGGTCTAAGTCCTGTTTTGTGCCTAGACACCATGCTAAAGCTGATAGTCTTTTTTCAGAGACTGTATTTCATGCTACTGAGCATGCTCAGGCACTTACTGCATAAGAGACTAGGTCCGGTAATGAACTCTTTGGCCCTGCCCCTGATGTGGGGGGGCACATATAGACCACAGGGCATCAGGTGTCCTCCCAAATGGCTTGCAGAGGCCCACCCCTATGACTTTTCACCGCATTATTGATGGTCAGACGATGACTGGTGAGGTGTTTGGGTCATGGCAGCCATGAGGTCATCATTGAAGTTGCGGTTCCAAATAGGATGCTAGTTATGCCACTCATGACGTGTCACTCTACTTTTGTCTCCAGGAGGTGCATTGTGGTTCACCCTGGTTTGGGGCGGACCCAGGTTATAAAAGGGGCTGGAGCCAAAAAGGAGGTGCGCAGTCTTCTATTATGCTCCGAAAGAGCACACCTCCATGTGTTTAACCCATTGCGGCTTTAGGCCAGAGGTAGGCAGGGATAGGGCGTCGATGCAGGCCACCACCACAGTTGGTAACGCAGAACGGTTAAGACCAGCTCCTGTCCTACCAGTCCTGCTTGTGCAGCCCAGTGGCATTAACAGGCCTGCTGCTGCTGATGCGCCTGCTGTCCACAGGTGTGCCCCTACGCACACGGTCAGCGTACTTAATGGCCCCTGTGTTGTTAACAGGGAGTTCCTGGGCTGGGTGGGCATGTGGACCCTGTGACGCTAACAGGGCTCACAGTCTCCAGATCCGAATGGCGTCTAACTCGGTTCAGGCTACTATTAGTTTCATAGCCACACAGCTCTGTATCCTCCACCAAACCTTCCAGTTGCCAACCTCTCCTTTTCCAACTGGGAGCACGGTGGACACTGACTGCTGATGGGGATATATACCTTTCTCTTTCTTTTCTTATAAATTTTCGTTATATAGCGGTAACATAGTATATACCACTTTATCCAAATCTGCCAGTCCCACTGTAACAGATGGTGTTTCTTCAGCAAATGTTACTGTTGCTTAACCACCAAATCCACGGACCAAAACTTTTTTCCCCTTTCCAACACACCTGTTCCCCTTTCCACCAGCATCTGTCCTTTTTCACTTCATTTTGGTATATGACCAAAAGTGCAATTCTGCAGGGACACCGTACTCAACGCCATCTCAGCACAGCAGCCATCCCTCGGTCCCTCCGATGTGGACAAGTAAAAGACCATTTCCTCCTATCCATGACAAAGCATTGAGATTCACTCTGTGCAGCACTGGTGTTTAGTGGAAAAGTAGATCTAAGATTGCGTACCACATTCTGCAGATACTCCTGTATACGTGCGTCCATTTCTATGGCAGGAATTATTTTGCCAAATTTTGTCTTGTACCGGGGATGTAACAGTGTGGCAACCCAGTATTCTGGATTACTTTGAATTCGTACAATCCGAGGGTCATGTTGTAGGTAGTGCAGCAAGAAGCCGCTCCTGTGTCTTGTGCATCCAGGAGGACCAAGTCCTTGGTGTGTTGGTGGCAGAGAGGTGAGAATCGTGCTTCCTTCCTCTGCCCTCTCCCCACAACCTCGCACAACCGAAATGTGAGCAAGCTCTCACTCATCTGCTGAGTCTTCCATGCCCATCGCCAGTTCGTCCTCCATTTCTTCATGGGCTCCTGCACCTTCCTCAACACTTTTTGCTGATACTATGCGCCCTTGTTAATCCCTCTCCCTCACCATGACTGCCGCATAGGTGCCGCTGACCATCTGGACCTCGTAGATCTTGTTATCCCTTCCGCATATGACTCCTCCTGTACTTCCTCCCCTTCCTCTTGTCCCAACACCTGACTCCGAATAATAATTACAGTGCGCTCCATCATGTAGATGACCAGAATTGTCACGCTGAGAATGACATTGCCAGTGCTAAACATCTTCGTCGACATTTGTAAACTGTGTAGCAGGGTGCATAGGTCCTTGATCTGACACCACTCCAGCAGCGTGATCTGCACCACCTCTGGATCAAGTTATCCCAGGCTATATGTCATAACGTATTGCAGCAGGGTTCGGCGGTGCTGCCACAAACGCTGCAACATGTGCAGATTCAAATTCCTGCGTGTGGGCACATCGCATTTCAGGCGTTTAACCACCAGACCTAAAGACTTCTGTAGCGACGAAAGTTGTTGAGCTGCTGTGTGCGCACGATGGAAGTGAGCACATAGCGAGCGTGCACGCTGCACAAGGCCATGTAGGCCGTGATGGTGTTTTAAAAATTGCTGGAGAATTAGGTTCAACACGTGAGCCATACAAGGCACGTGTGTCACATTGCCCTGACGATGGCCCGCAGCTAGGTTTGCATCATTGCCGCACACGGCTGTTAAGTCACCAACGGAGTCCGCTCCGTCAGTTTGTACTCCGGTCGCCAGGTGACAACGTGTTCCTTTCATGAATAGTGCTGATGATGGGAGAGGAGTCGATGCCAGCGGCGCAGATGGACGCAGGTTATGCTCACCCACTGGGCTGCATTACCTTGACAGATGCAGAATCTCTGGCTGAATGTAGCTGGTGGGTATCTCACAGATGAAATACCATCATTCAGCTACAACCAATGGGAAGACACCACACCCTTTTTTATGCCCATCCTGTATGCAGACCACTGCCAGACATAGCTATGACCTCTGGTTACTTTTACCCCCAGTTCAGTTTTATGATTTTGTGTGCTTGTTACCTGACTACTTTTCCTGCTTGCTGTTTATGTACCTTGTTGGCCGATCCGCATTTCACCTCTGCTTGTTTTCTGATTAAGTCCTGGCCGTCCCATTCTGTTCCTGTTCCTCAATTAATGTTTTGACCCTGCCTGACTACTATTCTCTGGAACTGCAGCCTTCCACAGGTATTAATCACCTTGGGCCCTGTGCAATTCCTAATCCCTGTATAGGGGTTAAAGGGTTTCAGGGTTCTAGGGGTCCTGCTTGGTGAGTGGCTTCCCTCTAGCCTATCATTAACAGCCCATCTGAGTGTGTGGATCAAGGAAGGCGTTACACCGTGCTCTCTGCAGAAGGCCATGTGGGCCAGGATAGTGCTTTAAAAATTGCTGGACAACCAGGTTCAACACGTGAACCACACAAGCCATGTGTGTCACATTGTCACAGCGAAGGGCCGCACCCATGTTTGCATCATTGTCGCACCCGGCCTTCCCTGGCTGCTGGTTGAGTGGAGACAACCATTGATGAAACTCGGTATCCAGAGCTAACCGTCCACAACTTCTCAGCGGTGTGACTCACATTTCCCATACATTTCAAAGTAAAACTTTAACCGCCTGATGGCATTGAGCTCTGCTGCCAGCATAGTAAGGAGGTGTGTGGTAGTCCTTGTGCGCAGTTACAAGGAAGGGTGGCCTGACCACACAGGGTTTGCGCCAAGGTGGAGGACCCACACAAGGATGAAGAGGCAGAAGCAGTGTATTAACTTCTACATACAGAAGAAGGATTGAAACAACTCGTGGGGACGGCAAGACTTGTACAGCAGACCCTTCTCCATCTCTCACCATAGTTTGCCAGTGCCCAGTCAGTGACATGTAATGACCCTGTCTATGCTTACTGGTCCAAGTATCTGTGTTGAAATGCACCCTGTTGCACACAGAGTTTCTCAAGGAAGTGGTGATGTTGTGTGCGACATGCTGGTGTAGCGCGGGCATGCTTTTCTTGGAGAAGCAGTGGTGATTGGGCATCTGGTACTGGGGCACAGCGACAGACATAAGGTCTCTAAAATGCAGGTTTGTGAGGAAAGTGCAGGCGGAGACATGATGTTGCCTTCATCCAACGTTGGTGCTATCGATGTCTGAGAGAGCTGTACACACTCACTTGTTTCCCCTTCCAAACCAACTGACGACCTACCAAGCAAACTGCCTGTTGCGGTTACAGTGGTTGAAGTTGTGGGTGGAAAAACAGGTGTGACAGCTGTCCCCACAGTCCTAGAAGATGACGAGCGCGCGGATGCACTGGAAGGGGCAGGCGGTGGAAGGTTCGCTCCGCTAGGCCACATTGCAGCACGGTGAGCTTCCCACCGGGCCATATGATATTTATTCATGTGACGATTCATGGAAGAAGTTGTCAAACTGCTGAGGTTTTGACCTCTACTAAGAGAACCATGACAAATTTTACAGATCACATAATTTGGGCGATCTTTTTCTATGTCAAAAAAGGACCAGGCTAGGCAAGGCTTAGAGGCCATGCGACCTGTTGATCCACCCCGAATAATGCTCAGAGGCAGAGTGGTGGCTGAGGATGCAGTTGTAGACGTGCTACCAGTGCTCCGACTCTGTCCAGGAAGGCGCAAGGTAACTTCGTCGTCGGTTGCATCCTCCTCCACCGCCTCTGTTGACCTCCTCGAGTGTCTGACTGTGGGTTGACAGTAGGTGGGATCTAGAACTTCATCATCAATTGTTGTGTTTGCACTCCCCTCCCCCTCAGACCGAGCCTCTTCTTGCCCTGACCGAATATTTAAGTTGTCATCCCAATCGGGTATCTGCGTCTCATCTTCATCAGAATGTTCCTCATTGTCTATAACCACAGGTGTTGGAAAGGCAGCATTTTGGTAGCCAACAGTTTGCAGATGCTGAAAGTCAACCTCCAAGCCATGTCATGCCCTTCTAAAAGCATGTAAAACACAGCGAGGGGACTCCAACCACAGTCTCCCTCGTTTCCACTAACTGGGCCACACACACCCCACTTGACTGGCATCGGTTGACCCCCCTTTTGAAAAAGAAAAAGATGCTTTGCATGAAGCACTCTCAAAAATACGCGTGCCTTTCCCGTCCCCTGGCTGACCCAGGGGAAGAAAAGTCCTCTGAGAGCCATGACTTGTTCATCTTGGTTCTTTTAGAAACACAGCGAGGGGACTCCAACCACAGTCTCCCTCGTTTCCACTAACTGGGCCACACACACCCCACTTGACTGGCATCGGTTGACCCCCCTTTTGAAAAAGAAAAAGATGCTTTGCATGAAGCACTCTCAAAAATACGCGTGCCTTTCACCTCCCCTGGCTGACCCAGGGGAAGAAAAGTCCTCTGAGAGCCATGACTTGTTCATCTTGGTTCTTTTAGAAACACAGCGAGGGGACTCCAACCACAGTCTCCCTCGTTGCCACTAATTGGGCCACACACACCCCACTTGACTGACATCAGTTGATGCCCCTTTTCAAAATGAAAAAGATGCTTTGCATGAAGCACTCTCAAAAATACGCGTGCCTTTCCCGTCCCCTGGCTGACCCAGGGGAAGAAAAGTCCTCTGAGAGCCATGACTTGTTCATCTTGGTTCTTTTAGAAACACAGCGAGGGGACTCCAACCACAGTCTCCCTCGTTTCCACTAACTGGGCCACACACACCCCACTTGACTGGCATCGGTTGACCCCCCTTTTGAAAAAGAAAAAGATGCTTTGCATGAAGCACTCTCAAAAATACGCGTGCCTTTCACCTCCCCTGGCTGACCCAGGGGAAGAAAAGTCCTCTGAGAGCCATGTCCACATTGTCAGTGGACAGACACGTGTGCTTATCTGCCAGCAGACCCCCAGCAGCACTGAAGACAGGTTCCGAGAGAACGCTGGCTGCAGGACACGACAAGATCCCCAAGGCGTACGTGGCGAGCTCAGGCAATTTATCCAGATTGGAAGCCTAAAATGAGCAGGGCTCAAGTTGCACAATAATGGAATCGATGTTTCCTTGCATATACTCATATATCTGTGTGTCCTCCTCTTTTTCCTTGTCCAGCTCTTTTGTTTTCGCATGAGTATATGTCCTTGTCACTTTCCCATGTGTTGTGAGTTGTTTGTCACCTTTTGGACACCTTTGAGGGTGTTTTCTAGGTGTTTTTCTGTGTTTGTGATTGCCTGCCATTGTTTCCTATGCAGTTCGAGTTCGGTTCGTCGAACGTTCGACGAGCCGAACTCGAACGGGACCTCCGTTCGGCGAACCGACCTCGAGCCGAACCGGGACCGGTTCGCTCATCTCTAAAATACACCACCAGCTTGCCCTCCCCAATGGGGACCGGGCTAGGATATGGTCTTAAGGTGGCCTTCAAACATGGGGGGGCACCACCCACTAGTGACAGGGACCAGGAGGAGGAGTAGACACCAGGGGGAGTGTGGAGCCAACACAACAGTTTTAGGGAGTTCTCCAGCAGGAGAGAAAAGGAGCAGACATGTCTCCCAGGTGCTCTGGTTTGACACAGGAGTTCACGCGGTTGCCAAGGGGAGAGCTTCATTGCTCCCTCAGAACTGGTGCCACACTCAGGGTGCAGGACCCTAGGGAAGATCGTTATCTAAGTTGGTTTTCCATAAACTGCTGGGACAGGGAGGTTTCAAGCTTTCCTGGTCACAAAGAGCCTGAAAGCACAGTGCCTTGGACAGAACCAGGCCCCACTGCAGAGCCACGGTACTTGTAAATAGGGACAAGAGTACTACTCGAGACGTACTGGGGTCCCCAAGTAGCTTTAAGTCATGGGGATCCAACTCACACAGCGCTAGGAGGAAGGGACTCACCGAGCACCAAACCGGACTGACCTCTGAAGGGATTTGAGTTCGACGGAGCCCATCACAGTGGGTGACCAGTACTATCCGGGAGAGCAGTAAAGCACAAAGAGTGAGTAAAGACACCTGGAACCACTGCAATTGACTCTGACTCATTACCGGCACCACTGCCCCGTGCCTCGGTGCTCAAATGCCATCACTATTCCCCTCATCATCCCCCCGGGGCCCACCCCACCTGCGGGAAGTGATACCATCTCCGGCTGCCACTACCATTCACCCCGGAGGACAGAAACAGCAGTGGCGGCTAAATCCCTGGCCGCATACCACAGGTGGCGTCACAACATTCATCCTACTACTACCCCATCATCTTCCCTCCTTATTGGTGTACACCTCGGGGCATGAAGCCGGGCAGGCCACCGTGACATCCTGGATCATCACACCAGCCCGAAGACGAGTATGAGATACCCTGTGCCTGACAACCCCTGCCCCCTGGGTTCTAGAGATTGAGCTTGGGGGACGAAAAAAGTCCCTGTCAAGGGTGTAGAGGTTATCAAATAAGTGAAGGACTATGGGTGCTATCATACTGAGTGAGGAGCTTTTTTTTTGCATCATACTAGCTGATTATCTATGGGGGCAATCATACACAGAGGGAAGCCATGGAGACATCATGCTAATTGATGGGCTCTAGGGGCCATCATACTTATTGAGGGGCTTCACATAGAATATAGGGTTGTCAGTGCATAATATTGAGTGGCTGTGAGTGCTATGATACTGAGATACTGACAGGATGGCTGTGGGGATATCATAATAAGTGAGGTCTGTTGGGTCATCATACTGAGGGAGCTGTGCTGTGGGGCATCATACTATGTGATTGGCTATGGGAGCCATCATATTAAGTGAGGGACCTTGTGGGCCATAATAATTGTGTGTGCGGATTGGAGATTCATGTGGAGTGGGAAACATCATACTGACAGGTCAACATACAATGTCATGATACTGTGTATGGAAGAACTATGGGGACATCAAACTGTGGGGGCAGTACTTTAGGGACATCCTGCTGAGGGTGTCATTTACTATATTGTGAGCACAGTGGGGGTTGATTTACTGTACATGTGGGAGGCATGTGGTGTTAAATTATGGGCGCGGTTCACTATGGGGATATCATACTTTGTGTGTGTGTGTGGTGGGTGCCATTTTTTTCATACACTATGCCCTTGAAAGGGATATCATGGATGAGAACACTCAAGGGGCTTAGGGGCAGAATTACTTTGTACGTAACACAATTAATGTTTCTCTTCCTGTTTTATAAAATTCGGTTAGATATGACCCTTCCTACTTAAAATCTTTTTTTGAGGGAGAGAGAAAGGCCCAATTAGAACTTTGGCTAAGAGATGCCATTATTTATATGTATGCCTCTCACAGTAACAGGCGCTTGGAACTAGTATAGTAGGTCTCTTAATGAGGGCACAATCTTCAAAGTTACACACAGTATTGAAACACAGACCTTAGCAGCTATCAACTAAATAATGTGCAAAGCTTGGCAATGACATAACAGAATACACTGCAGAGCTTGGTAGTTACATAACACAATACAGGGCAATGATTGACAGTTAGACAACAGAATGTGGTGCTGAGCTTGGTAGTTAAACATCAGAGCTGAGGTATACATTTTGGCTGTTGCTAGCAGCATCGTGACAAAGTTCACAAAGAACTTGACAAGGTTAAAATCTATTAAAATATATCTCATAATTTGGGAATTAAACAAGAGGTATAACTTTACATCTGACCCCTGTTCAGCTAGAACCCAGTGGTCTGAACAGATAATTGAATTGATACATCTGCTGGAAAACAGGCAGAAATCCTGGCTCTATATATACCAGAGGGTGAGAAAAGACAAATGTATCACCGGAATCAACTCTGCCTGACTTCAAAGTACTGCAACCAGATGCTTTGGAGCCACTTTACCAGCGTTTCTGTGAAAAGTGTAGGTTCAACAGTTATTTGAGACACATTTTCGGCATCTTCATCTGAAGGGGAACATGTATAGTCTTACATAAGTGTGCAATCCGTGCATGTTCCCAAATTAATATCGGCACAATGCATAAGGTTAATATGCTACTTTTCCTATCTATGTAAGGCTAAAATCATAATAGAAAATATTTAAATTAAAGAATCCGGTACTCGATAATGTGGTAAAAAGAAAAAAAATCTCTTTAATTTGTTCAAACATGAAATATGTATATGTATATCACTGACCTTCTTCATAAGTATACTGAATAATTACAAAGATGAAAAATACATAATTATAACTATGGACATGGTATATGAAATCACAATAAACATGAAGAAGATGAAGCAGACCAAGTAAGAAAAGATGTCGATAGACAAAAACACACTACACGTGCAATTAAATAAATTAGAAAATCATCAAAAAGTTAATATATTTCAGTAATTCAATACAAAAAGGGAAACATATATATTATATAGAGTCATTACAAACAAAGTGATCTATTTCAAGCGTTTATTTCTGTTAATGTTGATGATTATGGCTCACAGCCAATGAAAACCCAAAAGTCATTATCTCCAAAAATTAGAATACTTACCACAAAACACCTGCAAATGCTTTCTTAGCGTTTAAAATGGTCCTTTAGTCTGGCTCGGTAGGCTACACACTCATAGGGAAGATTGCTGACTTGACCGATATCCAGAAGGCAGTCATTTACACACTCCACCAAGGAGGATAAGTCACAAAAAGTCGTTGCTAAGGAATCTGGCTGTTCAGAGTGCTGTATCCAAGCATATAAATTGAAAGTTGAGTGGAAAGAAAAGTGTGGTAGAAAAGGGTGCACAAGCAACCGGAATAACCTCAGCCCTTATAGGATCGTTAAGAAAAGGCCATTCAAAAATTTTGGGCGGTGGACTGCTGCTGAAGTCAGTGCTTCAAGAGACAGACGTATCAAGGGCATGGGCTACAACTGTCACATTTGTTGTGTCAAGCCACTCATGACCAATAGACAATACCAGAAGTGTCTTACCTGGACCAAGGAGAAAAGGAACTGGACTGTTGCTCAATGGTCCAAGGTGTTCTTTTCCGATGAAAGTAAGTTTTGCATTTCATTTGGAAATTAAGGTTCCAGAATCTGGAGGAAGAGTGGAGAGGCCACAATCCAAGCTGCTTAAGGTCTAGTGTAAAGTTTCCACAATGAGTGATGGTTTGGGGAGCCACTTCATCTGCTGGTGTAGGTCCACTATGTTTTATCAAGACCAAAGTCAACGCAGCCATGTACCAGGAAATTTTAGAGCACTTCAAGCTTTCCTATGCAAACAAGCTTTTTGGAGATGGAAATTTAATTTTCCAGCAAGACTTGGCACCTGTCCACGCTGCCAAAAGTACCAATACCTGGTTTAATAACAACAGTATAACACAGTATCTCTGTGCTTAATTGGCCAGCAAACTCGCCTGACCTAAACCCTATAGAGAATATATGGGATATGGTCAAGAGGAAGATAAGAGACACCAGACCCAACAATGCAAAAGGCTGCTATCAAAGCAACCTGGGCTTCCATAACACATCAGCAGTGCCACAGGCTGATCGCCTCCATGCCACGCCGCATTGATGGCGTAATTCATGCAAAAGGAGCCCCAACCAATCAGAACATCAGAACAATTGTGGTACACAATACAGGGCTCTGAGGGAAAGAGGCAATGTTTGATAAGCAACCAACAGAACTCCATAGAGAGACTAAGGGGACGGCCATAAAACTTACCGCTGTTTGAATTCTGGGAAGTAAGAAAGAGTGCCTCTAAATCGCGGCTGCTATCGCTGGGTAATTGTGGCATACAATGTGTGATGTCCAGCATTCATTTTGAGTCTCTGTGATTGGAGCCGTGATTGTGGAAGCGATCTGTGCGTAACATCAATTCATTGGTTGACAGTGAATGGCAATCTGAGTAGCCTGGTGGCGATGCTACTGTGAATGCCTGAAAAAGAACAGTGCCTACTGATAATTTGGTCAGGATAGCAATGTGAGCAATGTGAGACAGTCAGAGAAAGGAAAATACTAAGATAATGGAAAAAATGAGGAAAAACAAAGGGGAAAATCAAAAAGAGAATTACTGTATTGCTACACAGCTAGCTGGAAATTCAGAAAATGCATAGGATCAGGCAGCATCAAAAGAACACAAACTCATCTCCTGACACCAAAGAGTGGAACATTTCCATGCCTAGGCTGCCTGCAGTGCAATAATGTACTCAAGGGCAGCAGGGTATACACCCCGAGACAGGACATGGCTATCCAATACAAGGTATTTCACCTCTGAGTCTTCGTATGTAGTCTATGCCATTAAATATCCTTGTGGGCTACTAAATATATGGGAAATGACCCAGCAGGTGGGGGCCGGATCTTGCAGCACAAATCTACCATGCGCTGTAACAAACTGTCCCTCCCAATTTGTCACAAACAAGCACTTTGCTACCTCCAATCATCATATTATCCTGATGTTTGGAGGCCGCAAACTGCTTCTTCGTGACAAATTGGTGGCAGTGGTGAAATATCTGTGTAAGTTCACAGGCTGTCTACTTAACAATGTGCCTAAAAAATTACAGGCAAGTAGTTGCTAACAGAGAGAACTACCTGACTGTTGTGCACAGTGCATAAAGTGGTCAATAAGCTTCTCCATGTCAACAAAGTAGCTCTTCTTCTTCCAGGTAGCTAACATACCTGTATTACATACCATAATCAGGTCAACGTCTGGGGGATGTGGTGTTGGGTCTGTATAAGAGGAGGTTTGGTTTGGGTAAGTTTGATGGGTGGGCCTGTTCTGAGATCCATATAAATGGGCTCTAGTCAAGTTCTATAGCTCTATTTAGTGCGTTTGGTGTGTGGCTTATGCAGAAAGGGATCATTCATTATTTACAATATATACAGTATGTGTGCAGCTTTTTTTATACTCCTTTTTAGATTATTCCTGGTAGCTCACAAGCTGACAAGTATGCAAATGAACCTTAAGATTTTCTGTAATCATAGATAAATGTCCACTCCTCTCCAACAGACTCACCCTGCTTTATTTATACCTACCTTCAGTATATGGATGATTGGCAGTAAGCCGTGATAGTTTTTTGACCTCTTTGCTTTTTTACTTGGGGTTAAATTGGCTGGGTACCATTATTGCAAGATTAATCATTTAATTGTCTGTCTATTTAAAATTCCCATACATCTTTTTTATTTTCCAGGTATTAAATAGATGGCTGTTTTACCAGTTCTACTTTTGGTCCTCGGTTTATATCCAGTAAATGAAGCAGCTGCTCAAAAGCCAAGTATACTATTATTTTTGGCTGATGACCTTGGAATTGGAGATGTTGGTTGTTATGGAAATACCACTATAAGGTAACTTATTGGAGAATTAGTCTGGTTTGTAGTTGGCATTCTAATATGTACAGTTTTTATAAGGACACATGGTTTAGGTAGGTAAGGTTTTGTAGACTGTAAATTTATTGTAAAAATCTATAAATAAACAATCCTTTATCAGTATTCACTGGTATTATATAAAAATGTCCTTCTTCCATTTCAAGTGTTCACTAGATTAGAGAGGAGCGATCCTGCCAAGGATCGGATCCATTAAAGATTGTCGATCCCGCCTCAGATTGCGATCGTATCAACGATGCTAGCCGATCTGATCGTCGATCCTAGCCAAACCCATTAGATTCAATGGGAGGTATAAGTGATGGGTTGTAAAATGGTGTAGGGGGTTGTAAATGAAAGAAAATAAAAAGGGTTAAAGTCCTACAGACTTATTGAGTCTCCTCACGGCTGCAGCACTACTTCTGAGTCCAAAAATTATCACTAATGCATATTCACTGCTTTCCCCTTCCACTGTCTGCATCAGATTTCAGCACCAAACTTGCACCTCCTGGAAGAAAACTGTACCAAAACGGCATCAAAACTGTTTTTGTGCATTTTTTTTCAAAGAGATGCAGATTTGTTGCAGATTTTTTTACACCATATTCCTGCATCCAATCTATATCCCCTGGCAAAAAATAGCACCACTACTGCATCATACCGCATGCAGCAATGACGAGATTTGTTTTTGCCAAGAGGTGTAGTTTGGGGCAGGAATATGGTGTAAAAATTGGTGAAAGAGGGTGTTTTTTTTAATATTTTTTTGAAATAAAGGATTTTTTTGGTGTTAGTGTTTATTTCTTTTTACTTATAGGATAGTGACAGCTGTGGGCTGTAATCTCCTTATATTACCTCGATTGTCACAGCACCAGGGCAATCAGGAAGAGCCGGGTAAAGTGCTGGGACTGTCGCATATAATAAATGCGGCAATTCCGCACAGCTGCAGGCTGATATATTCAGGCTGGGGGCTACCAATAATCATGAGTCTCTCCAGCCTGAGAATAGCAGACTCCAGCTGTCGGGCTTTATGTTGGCTGGGTATCAAAATTGGGGGGAACCGCAAGCCGATTTTTTATATGTATCTATATATTTATTTAAATAATAAAAAAAAAACTGCATGCAGTTCCTTTTGTATGGATACACAGCCAATATAAGTGCATGGCTGCGTGGTGCAGTCTACAGCAGACGGCTTTATCTGTGCTGGTATCAATACAGGAGGAACCCTACTCCAAATGTTTTATTTAATTACTTTTCACCAATCTAAGGACACAGACAGCGTGTGTGATTCCAACCAATCACAAATGCTGTCTCAGAGGGTAGGGGCGTGGTCCAACGGCAGCCAATCACAGATGCCGGTGGAAGGGGAAAGCGGTGAATATCTATGAGTGATAATTGTCGGACCCGGAAGTAGCGCTGCAGCCACGGGGACGTGGTAAGTACTGCTTTAACCCTTTTTCTTCTTTTATTTTACAGTGACCAATCACAGCCATGCCAATATTTGACATGGCTGTGCTGGGCAGGGAGAGGATGGTTTTTGCCATCCGATCACTTTACCAAATCTTGGTAAGATCGACGACTTTTGCGTTAAATGCTCGGCTGTCTGATCCTGATCCTATACGGCCAAAAATTGTATGATTTTAGCATTTTCTCATTTTTGCCAATTGGAATTTTTTTTTAAGGTTTTGCTTACGTAAAGTCAAAGAAAACTGATTTGAAGGGTTAATTGAATTAAAGTAACTTTATGAAAATAAGTATTCCCTATGCTTATACCAGACTAGCTCAATCACATATAATCTCTACTAACACCCTAATTGTAAGATGTCTCTGATACGTTATACTTTGTATATTTCCTTTCTTGCTTATGATTACGACAACCAAGTATTAAGGGGTCTAGACTCTGTGGTCACTGAGATAGAAAATTATGGAATTTCATTGAATGATGCAGATATGAGCACATTATATTTTTAACTGTTAGGTTATTTTTGTTGTGATAATTAATGATTTCATTTTGTAGAATACACTTAGCACTCCAGTATTTTGAGCAAAGAAGATTTTTATTATAAAGAAGTCCCAAAAAAATGCAATGTCTTGATTCTTAATCCTAGATCTTCATCAATCACAGACTGCTGTAGGAGGAAATAAATGCTGTGAAATTGCGAGCACTCGTTGGGTATGGGCACCCATATCCAGCAAGTGCTCACTATTTCACAAGGTCATTCAGCATTTATACACTTTTCCAGCAGTTTGTGTCTCATGAAGACCCAGAATTAAGGGTCGAAACTGTGCATTTCTTTGGGACTCTATTATTATATAATGCTCAAAATATTAGTGTGCCAAGTGTTTTCTACAAATTGTTATAGAACGGGTTGGAACCCTCTTTGGCAAACGACTTCATTCAAGATTAACTAATGATTTAATGTCAATCATATTTCAGGACTCCAAATATTGATAGACTGGCCAGAGAAGGTGTAAAGCTAACTCAACACATTGCTGCAGCTTCTTTATGTTCTCCAAGTAGAGCAGCATTTTTGACTGGCCGATACCCTATCAGAACAGGTAATATTCACACTTGTTAATTTTAGGCAAATATGTAAAAAAATGTAATCTATTAAAGGGACATTTTAATGCAGGTTTACAGTAAATGTTTCTAACTCTACTGAAAAAGAGACAATTGTTACTTTATATGATATGGTTGAACAAAAAGATTGGGTCCAGCATCCAGTTCTCTGTCACCTCTACCAGGGCAGTCTTTAGCTGTTAATTCAGCATCCTCGGCCTGGCATCCCATGTGCAAATTGAACATACAAGTATTAGGCTTTGCAACCTAATGAGGTAGTGACGGATGCCATGGCAATTTAAGCCCTTCAGCCCCCGGGCACTTTCCGTTTTTGCGTTTTTGTTTTTTGCTCCTTTTCTTCCGAGAGCCGTAACTTTTTTATTATTCCGTCAATCTTGCCATATGAGGGCTTTTTTTTTGCGGGACGAGTTGTACTTTTAAATGAAATCATAAGTTTTACCATATAGTGTACTGGAAAACAGCAAAAAAATTCCAAGTGCGGAAAAATTGCAATAAAAGTGGGATCGTACAATAGTTTTTGGGATATTTTATTCACCGTGTTCACTATATGATAAAAATGATGTATGTATGTGATGCCTCAGGTCGGTGCGAGTTTGTAGACACCAAACATGTATAGGTTTACTTGTATCTAAGGGGTTAAAAAAATTCACAAGTTTGTCCAATAAAAGTGGCGCACGTTTTGCGCCATTTTCCGAAACACGTAGCGTTCTTATTTTTTGGGATCTATGGCTCAGTGATGGCTTATTTTTTGCGGCTCGAGCTGACGTTTATAATGGTACCATTTTTGCGCAGATGCTACGTTTTGATCGCCTGTTATTGCATTTTGCGTAAAATTTGCGGCGACCAAAAAACGTAATTTTGGCGTTTGGAATTTTTTTGCCACTACGCCGTTTACCAATCAGATTAATTGATTTTATATTTTGATAGATCGGGCATTTCTGAACGCGGCGATACCAAATATGTGTATATTTATTTATTTTTTAACCCTTTAATTCTCAATGGTGGTAAAGGGGGGTGATTTGAACTTTTAGGTTTTTTTTTTTTTATTTTCTAAAACTTTTTTTTACTGTTTTTTATTTTACTAGTCCCCCTAGGGGGCTATAGCAATCAGCAATCCGATCGCTGATCGCTATCTGCTGATCACAGCAATACAGCTGTAAACAGCAGATTCAGTCACTTTGGTTTTCCCTATGCTCTCGGCCGAGGGAAAACGAAAGTGAAACATCATAGCAGCAGGCGTCATCACATGACCCTTTGCTACAATGGCAACCACCGATAGTCACGTGATAACACACGTGACTTCCGGTGGGGGCGGCGGTAAGTAACAAACATGTCCGCGCGCGTGCATTTAAATCTTGCTGCCAGACTTTGCCAACAAGATTTAAGGGGTTAATGGCCGCGGGTGGAAGCGATTCCACCTGCGGATAGCAGGCACGCATGTCAGCTGTTGAAAACAGCTGATATGTGTGCCGATCCACGCCGCCTGCCCGCGGCAGGGGACGGGGCTTAACGGGACACGATCCTGGACAGATAGATCCGTCCAAGGTCGTGAAGGGGTTAAACAAATTTAGGGGTGTACAGCAGTGCTGAGCTTTGTCTCATTACAAACACTTCTTGCATCCCTACTTTTGCAGTTCTGCAAACTCACCTATACTACCACCCATGTAACTCCACAAAGAAATGGAAACATTTTAGTAATCACGAAAAGTGTTTTGTGCCTTGGAACTTAAGCTAAATTATAACCTAAACTTTACAAGCCAATATCTCCACAAGACAACAGTAAGAAGAAATTAAAAACAAAACATACGGGTTTTTCAGCTTTGCAGTCACTATTCCATAATTTGGCCACATTAACCAATTCCGACTGGTGAAAGGTTCTCTTTAATCAATTATCTTTATGGAGTAACCTAACAAGATTCCTTCATAATGTAAATAATATCAGTAAGGCCATTATTTATCCTTGATTGTGCAGTTTTCTGTGATATTTAAGTTTTGGTAATATTCTAGCATAACTTGAACATGTGAACCATGAGTGATTGATATCTGTGCTCTGTTCTGGATTTGTTTAGGTATGACTGGCCATAGTAATGGTTATGAGGTGCTATTATGGAATGCTGTATCAGGAGGACTTCCTACAAATGAAACAACATTTGCCAAAATCTTAAAGGAGCAAGGATATTCTACAGGAATCATTGGTGCGTATTTACTGATTTGGGATTTTTTTTAAACTACCTTTGAATAAATGTATAAAGAGTTGTATGTTTTGAAAAAGACACTTCTCCTGAGTCAAGTGAACCAGGGTGGATCTCATCCAATTGTATTAAACCTACTACACATCAAAATTGCTCTTATATTTAGCAGGTACACATAATGACTATAGATGTTAAATTCAGCTGAGATTTTCCAGATCAGAGCTAGGGCTGCAAATCGATATTGGTTTCTAGCAGTTTTAGTTTAGATTTTTTTAAAATTGTATTTTAAATGGAATTTGATTCACGTTGTACAAACTATGTGTAGCCAGAATCAGAGACCGGCTCAGCCAAGTCAGTCAAGCATGTGATACACTGATATGCTGCATCTTTTAAGTGGTGGTCGAAACAATGTAACATGGTTAACTAGTCCAAGGAGCAGTGTGTATATAGGGGAGACTTGTCAATGTATTGGAGAAGCTGGCATCAGATAGCTTCTTGGACTATTCACCAAGCCAGGTTTTAAATCTATATCTTCTCTTAAAAGTTGCAGTGTTTCAAAGTAAAACATTCCTAGTTGCAGTGATGGAACCCAAGTCTGATTCACATTGCATATGGCTCGGGAATCCTGAATTAGATGTCAACTTAATAATGTAAATTTTAATGATATGTGTGTGACTAGTACTTGCATTATTATTTTCCAAGTTTTCTGACATGCTAAAACTTGCCCAAGCTGCTTTATCTCCCCAACTTTTATTACTGTGTTCACTCATTAATTTGGATTTAAGGTTTTTGTTCCATAAAGAACATAAAAAACCTATATAGAAGATAGATGTTAAATGTTTGAATACTGAGAGTGTGGCGCCCCTGACCTGGTCAGGCACCACTGAGTACTGCACCCATGCTGGGGACAGTACAAAACAGGTGATCCAGAAGGCTGACCGAGGTGTGACTACACAGGCGCATAGTGATCAGGTCTCACACATTTACCTTTGAGAGGACCCCTGGGGATCCCAGGAGGGGGCGAAGCCTCCATCTCCTCTCGAGGGGTGTGGTAGAGAGCCTGGTTGCTAGGTGACGTAGGCAAGAACAGGAGAGGAGGGAAGAGTGAGCCGAGGACAGTTGAGTGGTGAAGTTCAGGGAGGGCAGAAGCAGACCCTGTAGCTCTACACAATTCTGACAACGTACGCGCAGTGACTACCGACGGGGGAGAACGGTCACCTGGTAGTGCTGCCCGAAATCCACACACGGCTAAAGAGAGAGCAACGGAGTGGAAAGTAAGGAGACTGTCAGGGAGATACCAGGCCCAAACGGGTAACAGGTCCCAGTGCAGGGATAGATCCACTTGTCCTTTGCCAAACCTGCATGAGGGGGCACTTTACACCCCCAAGACAACACCACAGAGTCCGCAGCCACGTAGCCAAAGTGAGGGCCCATAGCTCACAGGAGGCAAGCAGCCGGAGTGACCTGGTCCAGGCTACAAGCAAACGGGCCAAAAAGAAGGGGAGAGAGGCACCAGCAACTTCCCTGGGCGACCCCAGCAGGGCTTCAAGCAGGGGTTACCCCAAAACACTACAGGCTAAGGAAGGCGAGTTGGTAGCCACCCTCATAAGTCAGCCTGAAGGACACCTGGTTCCAGCCTGGTTCATCCCAGCTACGCCCGGGTTACTCACCCTGCCACCATCAGTGAGTAAAATCCCTGAAAGACATCCTGCTTGTGCGTGTGAGTCATTCTGCGACTTGTAGTTCCACACACCTACACGGGACCCTGGGGCATGCCTCACTCTCAGGAGGCTATTACAACTGACTGCACCTACCATCAGCCCCAGGCACCCCTAACCTGCAGTGGCGGTCCCCATTGACCGCAATTCTGAGAGTCACGACAATCAAAATAGAGGATTTCCTACCTGTGACGAGATCCAGCCGCGTGGAGTCCCTGAAGGTAATGCACCGCTGCACCGACACCGAGCCTCGGGGCCCCACAAGAGTCTAGTTGCTGAGAACCTCACTGTCCTAAGATCTAGGGACCCAAAGTCCTGTGTGTGAATGAGCTGTAGTGAGCAACTGCTCTATTCACACAGTGGACTTGGGCTCATAAATTTAGCATCTGTCTTATGGATAGAAGATGTACAACTGGTGAAATAAGTATTGAACACATCACCGATATATTATTTTTTTTAAGTAAATCTATTTCTAAACGTGATATTGACATGAAATTATCAGCATATGCTGATAGCAATCCATCCAATCACCACATGCAAAGAAATAAAATCAGAGATGTCTATAAATAAAGTTGTGTGTAATAATGAGAAATGACAGGTAAAAAATATTGAACACACTTTCTGAAATTTAATAAAAATTTCGTACAAAAGCCTTTGTTGCTGATGACAGATACAAGATGCCTCCTTAATGGCGAAACTAGTTGCATATATTGCTCAGCTGTGATTTTGACCCAAACACTTTTCAAATCCTTGAGGTTCTGTGGGTACCTTCTATGAACTTAGAGCTTTAGTGCCTTCCTTAAATTTTCTATTGATTTCAGGTCAAGTGATTGGCTGGGTTATTATTAGTAGCTTTAGTTTCTTTCTTTGAAACCAATTGAGACTTTCATTGGGATCATAGTCTTCCTGAAATGTCCACCCTAGTTTCAGTTGCATAATACTGGTAGATGGAAGATTTTAATCAAAAATGTCTCTGAACATTTGTCCATTCATACTTTCTACAATTATATGAAGTTTGCCAGTGCCATATGCTGAAAAACAGCCCAACATCATTATATTCCCCCTTCCAAACTGCACTGTTGGTAAAGTGTTAAAGGCCTCCAAACATGGTATGCATTATGACATCCAAAGGGTTCAATTTCTAACTCCTAGGACCAGACTACATTCTCTGAGTATTTCATAGGCTTGTCTAAATGTTGTTGAGTAAACCTTAAATGTGCTTGAACATGATTTTTTTATTTAGCAATGGATTCTTGCATGGTGAACATGCATGCAGGTCATGGAGGTTAAGTGCATTACTTATGCTTTCTAAGAAACAATTGTACCTACTGATTACAGGTCTTTCTGTAGCTCTCTACAGGTGGTCCTTGGCTCTTGGACAACTTTTCTGATAATTCTTTTCACTCTTCTGTCCCAAATCTTGTGGGTAGCACCCGGTCGAGGCAAGTATATGGTCAAATTATGTCTTTTCCACTTATGTATTGTGGTCCCAACAGTGCTCAATGGAACCTTCAATAATTTAGAAATTCAGTAACCCATTTCATCTGTCTGTTTTTCAACAATAACTTGGCAGAGATCTTGAGACAGCTTACTGGTTTTTCCCATCATGAGATGTTTCTTGTGTGGCACCTTTGTAAGGAGATACCTTTTTTATAGGCCATAAGTTGAACCAGCTGGTATTATTTTTCAATAAAAGAAAGGATTGCTTTCTAATAATTGATAGATTTCAGCTGTTGTCATGACTTTGTAAGGGTGGCATGGGGCATTTGTAGTCGTGGGCGGGGACAAATCCCATCTGCTGAGCAGCCCTGCAGCGTCATTCCGTGCCCCAGCCACCTCTACAATGAAAGGGGACATTTGTGGGGACATGTGCTGCATGGTACTCACTTGTGGGTCAGAGACTCCAGCTATCCAGATCTTCTGGGCCACTTCTAGGCTGCCAGTAGCAGCTGGCTCCCACTTCTCATTTTCAGTATACGTCACACAGAATTCAGCGGACACCAGACACTTTTCTTCAATCTATAACTTTAATTAGCATTTTTATTTCAACATAATCTTTACAGTATGTGAAGCATAACATCTTCCGGCTATGTGGTTCATGGTAAGGTGTACATTCATATTGTTCCTTCTTTACACATAGATTACTCCTGCTTGCTGCTTGAGGACTTCCTGGCACAGACTCTCTCCTACTTTCTACCCACCCAGTGACTCCTGGTCTCTATTCTCCTGTAGAGTAGGGGTCTTTCAGGTGCTCTCCTAACACCAACCCTGAGCCTTAGGCTGTGTACCTCCGGTAGTGTTCCCACCGGGGATTTTCTGGGTCCAGCCAGCTGGAAACATGCATGCTTGGCCTGGCAGGCCAGGTTCTCACATCCTCTTCTCACTCTGTCCTCACACTAACTGACTTTCTAAGATACCTGCTGCCTGCAGCCTTTGCTCTGTCTCCACCTACATTAACTATTAATCATCCTACAAAATACCCATAATACAATAACGGACCAATAGGTAGCAACATCCTAGAACCTTTTTAACAAACTCCCTTAGGGACTATACCACATTAATATTTACATTCTTTACACATATATAACACAATCCATGGTGTTTGCCATGAATTTATTATCTGCTCCATTGCAACTGTCACTCAACAAGCAGCTAATTTTATAAACTTCACTTTCTTGGATATCAAAACCTAAACATCCGAGCTGACCACTACAGGTATGTAGAGAATCAGCCTCATAGTGCCAGTATAGCACTGGCATTAGGTTATACAAGAAAATCCGGATGATTGATTTCCTTTAAAAATTGTGATTTTCAGTTGAGGCAAACACTTAAAAGATCTTCAAAAAATGACCTAAGCTGTTTGATGAATATTAATTAAATATTCCAGTTTTACATCTGCAACATATTTTTATTCTGTCCCATTGTGATTTTCATGTTGCTCCCCAAATTAAATTTATAGATGTAAAATGAATATTGTACTAACACACATATGTTTTTGCTTTTTATTTTAACCAGGTAAATGGCATCTTGGGGTAAACTGTAACTCTAGGGATGATTTTTGCCACCATCCATTAAACCATGGCTTTGATTATTTTTATGGTACTCCGTTCACACTTGTCAATGACTGTGAAGTCTCAAGGCCAAGTGAGGTGCATGTGAACTATAAAAGGAAGTTATTTTTGCAAGCACAGCTATTCCTTATCGCGGTGCTTACACTTATAGCCTGCAACAAATGGAATTTAATCAACATTCCCTGGAAAATAATTGTAATCTGTGCCCTGTCTGGCACATTGTATTTCACGTATTGGTATATAGCTTATGCTTTCCAACCATACTGGAACTGTTTATTTATGAGAAACTTTGAAATTATTGAACAACCGATGGATCTAGAAGAAAAGGCTGGGCAAATGGTTAAAGAAGCCAAGGAATTTATTAACAGGTAAAGTATACAATTGCACATTAACAACAAAGAAGAGTACAATGGTTAATAGTTAAATAGTAGTAGAACATTATACTGTCGTTATGATTTATGTGTGAATAGCTCTCTAAGTCTTTTATACTTTATTAAAGCATGAACATTGTTTGGAACTAATAGTAACATTCTAAAATTTATAAGGGGTGCAAAAAAGATATAACTGCTAAAATATCCCAGATATGTGTATTCCAAAGTGTATAAGTGGCATTTATCCATGACCACTATACAGTGATACAGAAACCCTACAGTTCTCTCTTGCAGACCTGTATTGCACTTTATGCCATTGTTTGTTGCCTCTGTGGACCATTAGCCTATAGTGTGCTGATATGCTATGGTGGTATTTATTCGGCCTTTGATGTTTTGCCAAAAATCTCTATTTTATCAACAAATACAGTATAGAAATAGTGCTGGCTCCTTCTTTTGATTCTTATGGTAAAGAAGCCTATCCTCCAGTAGATTTAGGATAAAACATTATTTCTTTCAAATACAAATATGGCCACCAGATATTTTTCAGTTTTTCTAATGAAAAGTATGGGTGACAAATGTTCTTTATAGTTGTGAGGTGCAGAAAAGCTAAGAATTATGATCAAGACATGTGTTTGTGCAGTTTTGTGGGCATTAAACCAGAATGTAATATGAGCAATACTGTTTACTAAGTAAGCTTTATCTAAAGAATCTGGTTAGCCTGACATGAATCCAGTAACACTCTGGACTGATTGACAGGAATCCTGGACAACTCACTCGAGTTGCATAGTCACCTAGCCAAGTTTAAAGGGGTTATTGTGGACTTCTTTTTTTACTATGAGCCTAAGAACTAATAGGTAAGTAGTCGCTAACTACCTGGCTATTGTGCCTGGTGCTAATCTGTGCTGACATAAAGCAGTTATTGACCACTCCTGACCAAATGTAAATAGAGCAGCGGTTTGTCTTCTGCTCTGATCTGTTCACAATGCAAGACTGCCGATGTCATGCTTATTGACAACAAGGTCCTCGCTGCTTAACTGAGAAGAGTCTGCTGTCAATCAGCATGACTTCCGCAGTCACATCCCGCTGACAGAGCATACGGAAAGAGAATGATCTTCTCTGTTGATGTGGAGCAGCTAAATTGCCAGCAGGAGCGGTCGTTGAAAAATCTGTGCTGGCAGAAATCAATGCCGGGCACAACAGGCAGGTAATTATCAACTATCTGCCTGTTAGTTTTTAGGTCCTTTTTAAACATGACTCGCACTGCTGAGAACTATGGCAGCCTGTGTACCCTGAGCAATCTGTTAATGATCGCTCATTGCACATAATCTCCTGGGGTCTACCTGCGTAATTAGGCTATTAATCAACCAATGATCGGCAGTCGTTTAGTGTCACGATCGGTCCATGTAAACGGACCTTAAGATACCACTAAGGCCTGTTTCACACGTCAGTGAAAAACACAGACGTTTTTCACTGACATGTAAAAAATGCTTATGTCCCTCCATGTGCCATGATTCACGGAACACGTGGGTTGTCCATGTGCAATCTGTGATACATGATTCATGTTTGCATATGGATGTATATTCACCTGTCCCGTTCCTGCTGTCCCTGGAGGTGACCTCTCCAGCTCGGCAGCATACAGCCGCCGTTGACTCTGCTCTCTGCAGCTACTTCTGGGTTGGCTATGGCTGCGTTCATGAATACGCATGCCATAATGAGCCGGCCAGGAAGCTGCAGAGAGCACAGGCTGCACAGAGCGTCGCTGGAGAAGGTGAGTTGAAAATGCTTTTTATTTTCAATGTCCGTATTTTTCTGGTACGTGTTTCACGGACCACACCATAGTGTGCTCCGTGGAACATCAGTGATGCCAGAAAAAAACGGACTTGTCTCCATGCGGCTATCACAGACACATGTGTACGCCGCACGGAGACACAGTGAAAAATCACTGATGTGTGCACAGACCTATTGATTATAATGGGTCTGCATATGTCAGTGACTCTGGTACGTATAAAAAGTAGCACATACGTACCAGAATCACTGACGTCTGAAACAGGCCTTACACAAAGACAAATATTAACATGCAGAAAAACATGACATTAAAACAAACAGTAATAAAGCAGATTTGCAACATAGAACATTAGTTTGTATAACCTTTTCTAAAATGAGCCATACTGCTCCTTGCCCCACTTTTCCACCTTTACCATATATGTTACAAATTTAAAATATTTACACACATATTTTGCTCAGCTGAAAGACCAGTTTTTCTAGCGTGACTTTGAAGGACAGATCTCATCACTTTCATTAGTCTAGTTGCCTTTAAAACCTGTACATAATTTTTATAATAGTTTGCAAAAATGTTATTATATATTGATACCTCTTTTTTAGAGATATCTCCTGATTACTAAGTAACATAAACCCAGTAAAATTGTTAGAATATTCATTAAGACTGTATCGTTGTAAAATATATCCTACTAGGTCATTAATGCCTAGGTAAAAACATTTTTATTGTGTTTTAGGAATAGAGACAGGCCATTCCTTCTCCTTGTATCTTTCCTTCATATCCACACTCCTTATTATACTACTAGGCAGTTCAGAGGGAGAAGCCAACACGACTTGTATGGAGACAACATAGAGGAAATGGACTGGATGATTGGTACGTTCTATATACATACATTGGATATTTTTATACTTTGCGCCTTTATGAACTCATTATATACTTTATGAAACATTCAGTGTACTTTGTACATTAGGAAGCACACGCACAATACAAACAACGGGGATTAGATTTCATGAATTCCACTTGGATCTTGGATTTGTTGAAAGATATTTAACCATCATATGGATGGCACGATGGCTCAGTGGTTAGCACTGAAGTATTGCAGTGCTGGGGTCCTGGGTTCAAATCCCACCAAGGACAACATCAACAAGGAGTTTCTATGTTCTCCGTGGGTTTCCTCTGGGTCCTCTGGTTTCCTCCCACACTTCTGACATACTGAATTTATATTGTCAATCCTAATGGGGACAGTGATGATGCTGTCTGTAAACTGCTGTGGAACTATATAAGTGAGTAATATAAATAAATAAATATGTGTGATTCACTAGGAAAGTCTAGCACAATGTAAATCCATACAAAGGCACGATTGATCAACACCGGCATAGTGCATGCCTCTTTATGAATCTGGATTGACTAACAAGTGGCATGCGCTTCCAGGAAATCTTAATCCAATCAAGAAATCAAGTGAGATTTCTGGATTATGGATTGCCACAGATCATCATGAATAAAGGGGGTGTTACACGAAGCGATATCGCTGGTGAAAGCACCCGCCCCCGTTGTTTGTTGTTTGTCACGGGCAAATCGCTGCCCGTGGCACACAAAATCGTTTGGAGACGTCACACGGACTTACCTGCCTAGCAACGTCGCTGTTGCCGGCGAACCGCCTCCTTTCTAAGGGGGCGGTTCGTGCGGTGTCACAGCGGCATCACTAAGCAGCCGCCCAATAGAAGCGGAGGGGCAGAGATGAGCGGGATGTAACATCCTGCCCACCTCCTTCCTTCCGTATTGCCAGCGGCTGCAGGTAAGCTGTAGTTTGTCATTCCCGAGGTGTCACACATAGCGATGCTCAACAATAAACGATTATTTAAAAAGGAACGAAGTGTCAATGATGGACGATTTGGTGACTATTTTCCATCGTTAATGGTTGTTCCTTGCTGTCACATGCAACGACGTCGCTAACGATGCCGGATTTGCATGACGGAATCCGTGACCCCGGCGATATATCGTTAGATCTGTCGTTGAATGTAAAGGCCGCTTTATACGCTACGACATCGCTTAAGCGATCTCGTTGGGGTCACGGAATTTGTGACGCACACCCAGCCGCTTTAGTGATGTCGTTGCGTGTGACACCTATGAATGATTTTGCATCATCGCAAAAACGTGCAGAATTGCCAATCGGTGACATGCCCCCCGTATTCCCAATTATCGTTGCTACTACAGGTACGTTGTTGTTCGTCGTTCATGCGGCAGCACACCTCGCTACGTGTGACACCGCAGGAACGAGGAATCTCACCTTACCTGCGGCCGCCGGCAATGCGGAAGGAAGGAGGTGGGCGGGATGTTTCGTCCCGCTCATCTCTGCCCCTTCGTTTCTATTGGGCGCCCGCTTAGTGACGTCGCTCTGACGCCGAACGAACCGCCCCCTTAGAAAGAAGGCAGTTTGCCGGTCACAGCGACGTCGCTAGGCAGGTAAGTAGTTAGACGGGTGTTAGCAATGTTGTGCGCCACGGGCAGCGATTTGCCCTTGTGGCATAACCGATGGGGGCGGGTACGCACGCTAGTGATATCGGTAACGATATCGCAGTGTGTAAAACGGCCTTAACGGGCCCTTTAGCCGAGTTGTGCCGTCCCATACCTGCCGTACTCTGTCCCTTCCCAGCTCCTCATCATTTCGTTGTAGCGGGGAGATACTAGTGTAAAAACGCCAAAAATCACAAAATAATGCGCATCCCTGAATTTCACCAAAATTTTACAACTTTTCAAAGCTTTTATGCCAGAATTTTGGCTTGAAACCATTGATGATTTGGACCCAATGTCTATTCCACAGAACAATTTTTGCAGTAATTGTAGTTTTGATTAAAGGAAATCTGTCAACAAGTTTTTGCTACCCCATCTGAAAGCAGCATGATGTAGGGGCTAAAGGCCCTGTCACATGCAGAGATAAATCTGCGGCAGATCTGTGGTTGCAGTGAAATTGTGGACAATCAGTGTCAGGTTTGTGGCCATGTACAAATGACAAATGTCCATGATTTCACTGCAACCACAGATCTGCCAAAGATTTATCTTTTTGTGTGACGGGACCTTTAGCCCCTGATTCCAGTGATATATCACTTACTTTACTAGGCTACCTGCTGCAATTTTGTTAAAATCATTGTTTTATCTGTCACTGATCTACCAGTTCTCTGAAGATTGAGTTCTGCTTAAACCTGCCCACACCATTGATTGTGTGCACTGTGCATAGCCAGAAACCTGCTATTTAGTAGTTCAGTGAGGTTATACAACACTCATGAATATGGAGGGCTACACTGTCTCCAGCAAACAAAAGTGGCCCTTCTCTGGTCCTCCTGTGTTGCAGAAAAAAAAATCTATCTCTGCAGCATTAGAAAGTGCACTGTTCTGTCCCACAATGCAGCACAACAATTTTACTTACCTAAACTGTTAATTAAACAGGATTGTTCCTCCCATCACACCCGCAATTAGGAATCCAAAAGGCAGATGAGTGGGTTTTCTACTGTTCAGCAACATGAGAAAACCACATTAATAACTTTATAACCTTTGAAGTTAATGTACGTGAATGGGACAATGTATTGGCGGATATATCCGCAAGTATGTCCGCAGGTTTCCCGCAGTAGCTCCCATTGCTGCGGGATTCCAGCAAAATATCTGCGGTAAACCTGCGGACATTCATGCGACTTACCTGCAGAAGTCCCAGCCTCTATCTCCATAGTGGTATTTCTACATGAATAATTGACATGCATTTACGTGCGGCTGCGGAACATCTGAAGCATATTCCGCAGCTGCACATACCGCACCATTGATACAGATACTCCCCAAATCCCATAGGATAACATGGGGAGTGTATGTGTGACGCCCTGGACCAGCCAGGTAGTCAAAGTTAGAGCCCCGCACAACACCTGTCCCCTAATAAGGTGTCACCAGCCAGCCATAAAAACCGAGGGGTTAACATCTGGCTGCGCAACATCTCCCCCTGGTGCCCCGTAACTGCAGCGGTGGTGTCCATCCTCACCACAACCCGTGGGTGGCATCACGAACTTAACCACGGCTCTGGCCGTACACCTACGTCCCCTAAACCACCAGCCCTTTTCAGATCGGAGAGACCACGGGACCCCCGGGTCCGGAGACGCTTGAGCCACCCACCAGCAAGCCCGGATCCGAGCGGCTCGGTTGCAGCTGAGCCCAGGGCGGTACATCTGTACTTGCTAAAACCTGTGGATTTATCTAGAAAATCCAGATAAATCCGCAGGTTTTCCGCGTCAAAATCCGCGGGTACATTGTCCCGGGGGCACATAGCCTTAGGCTTTTTCTATGAGCCATCATGACCCTGTAAGGCTATGATATATCCGCAGGTACAGTACAGACCAAAAGTTTGGACACACCTTCTCATCTCTAGAACAACTATTAAGGGGAGACTTTGTGCAGCAGGCTTTCATTGTAAAATAGCTGCTAGGAAACCACTGCTAAAGACAGACAACATGCAGAAGAGACTTGTTTGGGCTAAGGGAACACAAGGAATGGACATTAGAATAGTGGAAATCTATGCTTTGGTCTGATGAGTCCAAATTTGAGATCTTTGGATCCAACCACCGTGTCTTTGTAGAAAAGGTGAACGGATGGACTCTACATTCCTGGTTCCCACCGTGAAGCATGGAGGAGGAGGTGTGATGGTGTGAGGGTGCTTTGCTGGTGACACTGTTGGGGATTTATTCAAAATTGAAGGCATACAGAACCAGCATGCCTACCACAGCATCTTGCAACGGTGTGCTATTCCATCCGGTTTGCGTTTAGTTGGACCATAATTTTTTTTTCAACAGGACATGGACCCCAAACATACCTCCAGGCTGTGTAAGGGCAATTTGACTAAGAAGGATAGTGATGGGGTGCTACGCCAGATGACCTGGCCTCCACAGCCACCAGCCCTGAACCCAATCGAGATTGGGTTGAGCTGGACCGCAGAGTGAAGGCAAAAGGGCCAACAAGTGCTAAGATTCTCTGGGAACTACTTCAAGACTGTTGGAAACCATTTCGGTGACTACTTCTTGAAGCTCATCAAGAGAATGCCAAGAGTGTGCAAAGTAGTAATGAATAGAGTTGAGCGCGGTTCGCGGTTCGTGGTTCTCCAGTTCGCGGCTCGAGTGATTTTGGGGGCTGTTCTAGATCGAACTAGAACTCGAGCTTTTTTGCAAAAGCTCGATAGTTCTAGATACGTTCGAGAGCGGTTCTAGCAGCAAAAAGCAGGGCTTTTTATAGCTACAGTGTGCAGGAGCCATCGCTGGCAGCCTGCCACAAGCTGGTAACCAAGATAAACATCGGGTATCCAACCAAAGCGCTTTGGTTAGTAACCCGATGTTTATCCTAGTTACGTGCAGGAAGCCCACACTTTCCCACTCAGCTCGCTCCGCCCCCTCCTGCCTGCGGCATGTACACCCGTACACAGACACACACACACACACACACACTCTGCACACACACTCTGCACACATGGCCCCGCTCGGCTTACCTGCGGTGATGAAGTCCCGCCATCCCGACCTCAGCGCTGTCACTGTCCTCCATGGCCGCCGCTTGTCACATCACCTTCTCTCGCTTCCGACCCGAAACTGACTAGCGGTGACGTCACGGGCCTCTCGCGATACTTGGCTGTGAAGGCGGCGGTCATTGAGCTCAGTGACAGGTGCTGTCAGTGTGCTGGAGATCAGCGCAGGTAATGTACCTCGCTCCTGACAGCAGCACTTGTCATGCCCTGCAGTGACCTGGGCTGACCCATTGATGTTAGCTCAGGTCACTGCATTGCTCTCCCAGCCAATGGGGAACATCCTGCTCTTCATTGACTGGGACAGTGTGGATCGTCATGGCAACCCCTTGGATTACACCAGACCTGGATTTGTTTTTCTTTCTAAGAAATTGGTTAAAGAGGGAATGTTTTGGGGAGTGTTTTTTCAAATAAAAATGTGTTTGTCGTCTATTTTTTTTTATTACTGACTGGGTTGGTGATGTCGGGTATCTGATAGACGCCTGACCTCACTAACCCCAGGGCTTGATGCCAGGTGACATTACACATCTGGTATTAACCCCATATATTACCCCGTTTGCCACCGCACCAGGGCGCGGGATGAGCTGAGGCGAAGCACCAGGATTGGCGCATCTAATGGATGCGCCACTTCTGGGGCGGCTGCGGCCTGCTATTTTTAGGCTGGGGAGAGTCCAATAACCATGGACCTCCCTAGTCTGAGAATATCAGACCCCAGCTGTCTGCTTTACCTTGGCTGGTGATCCAATTTTGGGGGGACCCCTACGTGTTTTTTTTTTTAATTATTTATTTAATTTAAAATAACAGCATGGGGTGCCCTCAGTTTTGGATTACCAGCCAAGGTGAGGTTGCCAGCTGTGGTCTGCAGGCTGCAGCCATCTGCTTTACCCTAGCTGGCTGCAAAACTAGGGGGAACCCTACGTCATTTTTTTTTTCATTTTTTTGGCTAAATACAAAGCTAAGCACCCCTTAGTGCCACATGAAAGGCACCAAAGGGTGCAAAATTACAAAATGCAGGAGAGTGGGACATTATGTGTCTTTCTGCCATTATAATGACAGAAAAGACTGATATGAAGTGTACAAGCACAAGAAAATCACCAGAGCGCTCTACGCTGTGAAAAGCAGTAGAAAATGGCACTGGAGTGAACATGTGACCGCCTCATGTAGGATGCAGCTATGGATCCTGGGTAAATTTATGCATTTACCCTCCTTCAGTTTTTTTGCAGTACACAAAAAAAAACGGAAGGCACAGGGATGACAAACAGATGACATACGGACCGTCTACGGAACGGAAACGGATGCCACACGGATGCACCCGTGAAAAAAAACGGACTGTTTTTTGCAGACCGCAAAAATGGATCGGTCGTGTTAATGTAGCCTTATTCTGATATGCCGTTTATAAACAGCAGGCAGAAATAAGTGAATAACGCCCCCCAGCGTCAGAAAATCTCCGGGGTTTCAGGGCTAGCTGAGACCCTGGAGATCATGATTCAGGACGGTTTTTCCGGTCCCCGCTCACGTGATCACAGGTATACACCGTACACCGATGATCACGTTACAGTAAATGACAGCGCCGGTAAAAAATTATTTATCTCCCATCTGGCATGAACAAACACTTCTTCTCCACTTCTTCTCCACTTCTTCTCCACTTATTCTCCACTTTTTCTCCACTTTTTCTACACTTTTTCTACACTTTTTCTACACTTTTTCTACACTTTTTCTACACTTTTTCTCCGTTCTTTTTCTATGGTCGGTCTACCCATTAGCTCTGCCATGCATAGTGTAGCTCTACACCTACTGCACATGTTACTTTATGATTGACATCTCTTTCGTACCAGAGCTGTCTAAGCCTACTCTGACCCCATATTTGTCATTACTATATTGTCCTTGTACTGTATTATGACATTTGTATCATGTGTTTCATTTCTTGCTGTGTTGCAATTTTTTTGCTGCATCCCAATTGTACCTCTACATTGTTCGAGTTTATGTTATTGTTCTCTCACTTTTATGTGATACTGATTATTGTCATTTTTCCTGATTACATGCAGATAAGTCCAATCTGACGAAGGCTCAGGCCGAAACGTCATTTGTAACTTGTTTTGGACAAAAACATATATGCTTATGAAAAAAATTTTTTTCTTAATACGGACCAATAAAGAGTGATTTTGCATTACTATCCATTGTGACTTACTGACTTAGTCTGGGAGATTTAGAGTGCCGAGGTTACTCACTAATTTTATCTATTATTACCTCTGAGCACCTATATACCAGTGAGCAGAGCTTCCTCTACAGTAGTTCTCCTGATTAGGCATGCCCTTACCTCATGAGCAGGGCATTGCAGCTTTGGTAGCAACCATTACGACATGGACTCTGCTGCTGTGGACCCGGGGAGAGTGAGTGCAGATTCATTGCACCCACACTCCTCACATGAAGGGTCCGCACTCCTAGAAAATGGGGGATACGTTCCCTGAGTGTCTTCCCCCCATATTCTAGATGGTCCAGAGTCGTCGTGGGACCCCTTTATTTTTTTTCTTACAATAAATTGGTAAAAGAGGAAATGTTTTGGGGAATGTTTTTTCAAATAAATTTCTTTTGTCGATTTTTTTTTTTTTTTTTGTTAGTACTGACAGTTTATGATGTTGGGTATCTAATAGTCGCCATGACATCACAAACTGCTGGGCTTGATCTCAGGTGACTTTACAGCTAGTATCAACCCGATTTATTACCCCGTTTGCCACTGCACCAGGGCACGGGATGAGCTGGGGTGAAGCGCCAGGATTGGCTCATCTAGTGGATGCGCCACGTCTGGGGTGCCTGCGGCCTGCTATTTTTAGGCTGTGAAGGCCCAATAACTATGGACCTTCCCACCCTGAGAATACCAGACCACAGCTGTCCGCTTTACCTTGGCTGGTGATCCAATTTGGGGGGGACCCTACTTTTATTGTGTAATTATTAATATTTATAAAATAATTATAAAAAAGAGCCTGAGGGGACCTCCACATTGGATCTCCAACCACGGTAAAGCTGCCAGCTGTGGTTTTCATGCTACAGCCGTCTGCTTTACCCTAGCTGGCTATCAAAAATGGGGGGACCCAACGTCATTTTTTTTTTTAACTATTTTTTAAATAGAAAAAATTAATGGGCTTCCCTGTATTTTGATTGCCAACCAAGGTAACGGCAGGTAGATGGGGGTGGCAACCCATAGCTGTCTGGTTTATCTGCGCTGAGAATCAAAAATACCGCGGAGCGCTACGTCATTTTTTTAAAGATTTATTTTTACAGCACTGTGATGTCCAGCAATCAAAATACAGGGAAGCCCATTTTGTTTTTAGTTATTTAAATAAATAATTAAAAAATATATATATGGGCTCCCGCTGCATTTTTTGTATTGCTAGCTAAGGGTAATCCAAGCAGCTACTGGCTGCTAACCCCCACTGCTTGGTGTTACCTTCACTGGCAATGGAAAATCCAGGGAAGCATTTTTTATTTTTTTTGCCAAAAAACTACAAAAAAAGGACGTGAGCTTCGCCATATTTTTGTATGCTAGCCAGGTATAGCAGGCAGGTGCTGGAAGAGTTGGATACAGCGCCAGAAGATGGTGCTTCTATGAAAATGCCATTTTCTGAGGTGGCTGCAGACTGCAATTTGCAGCAGTGGGGCCCAGAAAGCTCAGGCCAACCTGTGCTGCGGATTCCAATCCCCAGCTGCCTAGTTGTACCTGGCTGGACACAAAAATGGGGCGAAGCCTACGTCATTTGTTTTCTAATTATTTCATGAAATTCATGAAATAATAAAAAAAGGGCTTCCCTTTATTTTTGTTCCCAGCCGGGTACAAATAGGCAACTGGGGGTTGGGGGCAGCCGTACCTGCCTGCTGTACCTGGCTAGCATACAAAAATATGGCGAAGCCCACATAATTTTCAGGGGGCAAAAAACTTCTGCATATAGTCCTGGATGGAGTATGCTGAGCCTTGTAGTTCTGCAGCTGCTGTCTGTCTGTATGGAGAAGACGTGGGCTTCGCCATATTTTTGTATGCTAGCCAGGTACAGCAGGCAGCCACGGGCTGCCTCCAACCCCCAGTTGCCTATTTGTACCCAACTGGGAACCAAAAATATAGGGAAGCCCGTTTTTTATAATTATTTCACTTATTTCATGAAATAATTAAAAAACAAATGACGTGGGCTTCACCCCATTTTTGTGTCCAGCCAGGTACAACTAGGCAGCTGGGGATTGGAATCCGCAGCACAGGTTAGCCCGAGGTTTCTGGGCGCCTCTGCGGTGAATTGCAGTCCGCAGCCGCCCCAGAAAATGGTGCTCTCATAGAAGCGCCATCATCTGGCGCTGTATCCAACTCTTCCAACAGCCCTGGAGCCGGGTGGCTTGTTGGGTAATCATGAGTTAATACTAGCTTTGTTTTACTAGCTAGTATTAAGCCAGAGATTCTTAATGTCAGGCACGTTTGACCCGGCCATTAAGAATCTCCAATAAAGGGTTAAAAAAAAGACACCACACAGAGAAAAAATACTTTAATAGAAATAAATACACAGACACATTAGAGACTCCATCTTTATTACCCCCTGTCAGCCCTCCACGATCCATGGTCTTCTGTCTTTCTCGTTCAACAAATGCAGCTCTGCTACATCACTGCTGCATGGGGGAAGACGCTGCTTCCCATGGAGCATTCACTCCGTGAAAGCTGCACGAGAAGCAGCGTGCAGCCTTCACTCCGTGAGTGATCAGTGCTGCTAGCGGTAACAGCGGTAACGCTGACAGACGCGTTACCATAGCAACGGTGCTCCCGGAGCCGCGGTTAGCGGTGACGTCACCTCTAACTGCGTTGCTATGGCAACGGTGATCTCCGTTAATGACCGGCTGTGTCAGCCGGTCCCTAACGGAACGGGGAGTCGACCGTGTGCTAGAGCATGTCGCCGGTACACGGCGATACACAAATGTGCACCGTGTACCGTAGAGATGCACTCGCAGGTCCTACATGACGCGTCATAGTCATGTGACCAGTCTGTAGCCAATGAGATAATAGCCACGTGACTGGTCACATTGCTATTTTGACGTCACGATAGGTCCTGCATCTCTGCTGGCAGTGCCGGACACCGGGAGGATTCAGCGATCATCGGATGGAATAGCGGCAGGAGACAGAGTGCAGGAGGGATCGCGGGGACCGGTAAGTGTTATGGCAATTTTTATTAACTGTATGTGTACATTTATAATGCATTTTTATGTGTTTGTGATTGCCTCCCATTATAACCTATTGGTTCGAGTTCGGTTCGTCGAACCGACCTCGAGCCGAACCGCGACCGGTTCGCTCATCTCTAGTAATGAAAGCAAAAGGTGGCTACTTTGCAGAACCTAGAATATAAGACATATTTTCAGTTGTTTCACACTTTTTAAGTATTTCATTCCACATGTTTTAATTCATAGTTTTGATGCCTTCAATGCCTGATGAGTCTACAATTTTTAGAGTCATGAAAATAAAGAAAATTCTTTGAATGAGGAGGTGTGTCCAAACTTTTGGTCTGTACTGTATGTCCGCAGGTTTACTGCAGCTGCTGCTCGGAATCCACAACTATCCATTGCTGCGGGATTCCAGCGAAATATCTGCGGTAAACCTGCGGACATTCGTGCGACTTACCTGCGTAATTCCCGGCCTCTATCTCCATAGTGGAGGGCCGGGATTTCCACAGCTATTTCTGCAGGAATTGACATGCAGTTATGTGCAGCTGCGGGACATCTGCAGCATGTTCCGCAGCTGCACATAACGCAGCATTGATACAGCACTCCCCAAATCCCATAGGATAACATGGGGAGTGTCTGTACTTGCTAAAACCTGCAGATTTATCTGGAAAATACAAATAAATCTGCAGGTTTTCCGCAGCAAAGTCTGCGGGTACATTGTCCCATGGGCACATAGCTTAAGAGTTTCAGGTGCATCGGAGCTTAACCCACGGCTGTTAATATGTAAAATGCTGCTGTCAATCTTTGACATGTGTCGGCAGGTCGATCAATCATTCCCATTGATGTGCACGTTATATGATTGTGGAGTGCCAATTGGTTGCCATGAGAGCCGGGGTTTATTGTTGACCACCATACATGTAATTATAATCCTCCTGTGAACACTGGGCTGTTGCCGGCGTTTAAACGAGATTGTGATTTTAGCTATACATAGCAGTGCTGATGCACTGCTATGCACAGCACTAGCAATTGGATGAACACAACTTCAAGTCTCCTAAATGTACTATTAAATGCATTAAAAAATGAATAAAAAAGATTTTAAATATATGAAAAAAAAAAAAAATCCCATTTTGCCTCATTAAAAATAAAACAATTAAAATAAATGAAAATACACATATTTGGTATCATTGCATTTGTAAATTTGTTCTATTAAAATATAAAATAAATTAATTCGACCGGTAAACAGTGTAGCAAGAAAAAAAAAGATATAAACTCCAAAATTATGGGGTTTTTTGCCTCCACAACATTGCAATAAAATACAATAAGAGGCAGTTAAAACATCATACAGTATATACCCCAAAATGGTATATGTAAGAAAGTCTGCTCAGGGTACTAAAAATAAGCCCTCATGCAAGCCCATATCCTAAACATGAAAACGTTATGGCTCATATAACTTATGAGTCTCGGAAAAAGGCAACACAAGCAAAAAAATTTCTTGGAAATTTTTTTCAACACCTAAATCAAAAAAGCTATAAATGTTTAGAATCAGCTTACTTGTACTCACCTGGAAAATCCTATTATTTGCTCAGTTTTACCATAAAGGGAACATGGTAAATTAAAAAAAATAAAAATCAATTGTACAATAGCACATTTTTTGCAATTTCAACGCACATGGAACTATTTTCACACTTTTCAGTGCATTACGTGAAAAAATGAATCATGTCACACAAAAGTACAATTTCTCCCACAAAAAACAGCCCTCGTACAGCACTGTGGACAGAAAAATAAAAACGTTAGGCTATTGGAAAAAAATGAAGGAAAAAACAAATACAAAAAAAAATGGAAAATCAAAATGTAGAAAAAGGGTTAAGTTATCGAGTTTGACTGGTTTTAAAATGTACTAATTGTTTTTCTATGGATCCACATTGCGGTGCAATTTCCTTGAGAATCAGTTAATTAGAATGGTTCAGAAGATGAGAATTTCCCATCAGATGACAGCCCAGACTTTCAGTATTGCAGTGTATTAGATAATAACTAGTGATGAGCGAGCACTGGCATGCTCAGGTGTTTGGTACTCATAGCAAGTAGCTGGAAGTTCAGACAGTCATGACTTGCGTACCCGGAGTATAATGGAAGTCAATGGGGAACTCAAGCATTTTTCCGGAAGATTCCCCCAATCTGAGTATTAACTGCTCATTATGTGTACCGAACACACATTAATAATAATTTTAAAATATTGTGATTGCAGCAGAATAAGTAAGCTTGTAGATTTTGATACATGTGTAATATTAACATCTTTATTGGTTATGTCTGGTTATTCGAATGTGGGGTTTTTTAGTTCACCACTGTGGGTATGTAATAGGTTTTCTTTCATATTGTTTCACCTAAGTTATTATTTACGACCTTTCAAAAAGTCACAGAAGAGAATTTGCCCTTCCCTGGAGTAATTTATGTACATCAGGAATTTTTAGCAAGTTTTGTGACATTTTCGAAAAATAAGCTTCAAAAAGGTCACAAAAATTGTTAGATCGCAAACAAAGACTACTTTTATCTTTGAGCAAAAGTCAACTATGTGCACCATTTTGATGAATTTGGGGCAAGAACCAATAGCAAATACCCCAATACGTGATTGACAGACTGTAGACTGCTCCTTGTGGCCTCTCACAGTTCTCCTAATAGCCCACTACAGAGCAAAGCCATGACAAGGGAAGAGCGATGATGGGAGGAAGGCAAACTGTGAAGACACGAGCAGTGGAGGGTCTGTAAACCACTTCCAGGGGACAAGGTTACTGAACCTAGACTAATCTTATTGAGTAAATGCCTCTCTATTCTCTCATTTGTTCATTAGCATAGAGCTGGATGATATATAACATATACTGGATAAGTAGTTTTTCAGGTAATTACTAAGCAGAGTACAGATAGGAGGTGTGAGTCATTTTTACATTATTACATCTTTTTTTATTTTTTTCCCCTTTTTTAAAACATTTTTTTTTCTTACATTATTTTAGTGTAGATTTTTGCTTGAATACTGTCATTTTTTAACTTTCTAAAACTGCAGTCATCAAATTAACATCAAGTTACCTTATTTAATGTCACTAGAATTACATAACAAATATAATAGGTTTTTTTCATTCACACAGGGCAAATCCTTAAATCCATTGATCATCAAGGATTAGTAAACAACACATTAACTTACTTTGCTTCTGACCATGGTGCATACTTGGAAGGAATGGAGGGAAGTCCTCACCTTAAGGGCAGTAATGGCATTTACCGAGGTAAGAAACGTCACCCAAAATTTTGTATATAAATTCTGTTTGCTAACATTCTTTTTCAGACAGCTACAGTTAGGTCCAGAAATATTTGGACAGTGGAACAAGTTTTGATATTTTAGATGATTACCAAAAGATAATCAAGAGTAAATTAGATCATCAATATGGGCTTAAACTGCAGACACTAAGTTTAATTTAAGGGTATTCACATCCTAATTTGAGTTAGGGGTGCTTCACACACAGCGAGATCGCTGTTGAGATCGCTGCTGAGTCACGGTTTTTGTGACACAGCAGTGACGTCATTAGCGATCTCGCTGTGTGTGACACTGAGCAGCGATCTGGCCCCTGCTGTGAGATCGCTGCTCGTTACACACAGCCCTGGTTTGTTTTTTTTATTGTTGCTCTCCCGCTGTGACGCACAGATCGCTGTGTGTGACTGCGAGAGAGCGACGAAATGAAGCGAGCAGGGAGCAGGAGCCGGCATCTGGCAGCTGCGGTAAGCTGTAACCAGGGTAAACATCGGGTAACCAAGGTGGTTACCCGACATTTACCTTCGTTACCAGCCTCCGCCGCTCTCACACTGCCTGTGCTGCCGGCTCCTGCTCTCTGCACATGTAGCTGCAGTACACAATCGGGCTAATTAACCCGATGTGTACTGTAGCTAGGAGAGCAGGGAGCCAGCGCTAAGCAGTGTTCGCGGCTTCCTGCTCTCTGCACATGTAGCTGCAGTACACATCGGGTTAATTAACCCGATGTGTACTGTAGCTAGGAAAGCAGGGAGCCAGCGCTAAGCAGTGTGCGCGGCTTCCTGCACTCTGCACATGTAGCTGCAGTACACATCGGGTTAATTAACCCGATGTGTACTGTAGCTAGGAGAGCAGGGAGCCAGCGCTAAGCAGTGTGCGCGGCTCCCTGCTCTCTGCACATGTAGCGACGTTATGATCGCTGCTGCGTCGCTGTGTTTGACAGCTAAGCAGCGATCATAACAGTGACATACAAGGTCGCTGTTACGTCACAGAAAATGGTGACGTAACAGCAACGTCATTGTCGCTGTCGCTATGTGTGAACCCAGCCTAAGGCGGGCTTTGCACGTTGCGACATCGAAAGCCGATGCTGCAATGTCGCACGCAATAGTCCCCGCCCCCGACGCAGGTACGATATCGTGTGATAGCTGGCGTAGAGAAAATTATCGCTACGCCAGCTTCACATGCACTCACCTGCCCTGCGACCGTCGCTCTGGCCGGCGACCCGCCTCCTTCCTAAGGGGGCGGGTCGTGCGGCGTCATAACGACATCACACGGCAGGCGGCCAATAGCGGCGGAGGGGCGTAGATGAGCAGGATGTAAACATCCCGCCCACCTCCTTCCTTCCATAGAGCGGCCGGTGGCAGGTAAGGTGAAGTTCCTCGCTCCTGCGGCGTAACACACAGCGATGTGTGCTGTCGCAGGAACGAGGAACAGCATCGTACCATCGCTGCAGCACAATTATGGAAAAGTCGGAGCTTGCAACGATGATACGATAACGACGCTTTTGCGCTCGTTTATCGTATCATCTAGGATTTACACACTACGACATCGCAAGTGACGCCGGATGTGCGTCACTTTCGATTTGACCCCACCGACATCGCACCTGCGATGTCGTAGTGTGCAAAGCCGCCCTAAGGGTTTAGGAATTACAACTCTTTAATACGCAGCTGCTTGTTTCAAGAGATATAAAGTAATTGGACATTTATCTCAAAAGCTCTTTAATGGGCTTCATGGACAATTTCTTTGTTAATCCATCATCAATTAAGCAGGTAAAAGGTCTGGCACTGATTCCAGGTGTGACATTTGCATTTGAAAGCTGATGCTGTGATCCCACAACATATGGTCAAAAGAGCTCTCAATGAAAAAGAAATATTAGTCTGAAAGAAAGAAGAAATAAAGCAGAGAGATTACAGAAATGGGAGTGTCCAAATTGACTATTTCGTACATTTTGCAAAAAAGAGCACACTGGTGAGCATGGGAACTCAAAAATGCCTGGGTGTCCTCTGAAGAAAACAGTGGTGGATGATCACAGAAATGCCTTCACAGCATCCATAGAAGTGAAGAACACTCTCCAGGAAGTAGGTGTTTCACTATCTAAGGCCATATCCACATGTTGAGTATTTGGTGATTTTTTTCTGTCAGTATTTGTAAGGTAAACCAGGAGTGTTTAAAAAAATACA
Source organism: Anomaloglossus baeobatrachus (assembly GCF_048569485.1). Lineage (NCBI taxonomy): Eukaryota > Metazoa > Chordata > Amphibia > Anura > Aromobatidae > Anomaloglossus > Anomaloglossus baeobatrachus. The sequence goes on along the minus strand of NC_134354.1, from coordinate 161,853,997 downwards.
GTAGTGGAGCCTGTGTTTCTATTATACTTTTCCTCTGACTGTTCCACTCCTGGTTTTGAGCTACAAATACTGAGATAAAAAAACTCACCAAATACTTACCATGTACAAGTGGCATTAGTAATTATAGGGAAATAAGCATTCCTAGGAACGCTTGTTCATGTTAATTGTACAGTTTAAATAGGTAGTTTTTTGGCTTACAAATACAAATACTAAGGTTAAAAAAGCACTTTATACTCAATATGGGCACATGATCTTAGATAGTGAAACACCTACTTTTTGGAGAGGGTTTTTCACTAAATACATAACGTGTGTACGTGGTCCAAGTCTACGATAAAGAGAAGACTTCATGAGAGCAAATACAAAGGGTTCCCCATAAAGTACAAACCATTAATCAGCCTTAAAAATGAAAATCTAAAGAAGCAAATCCAGTTCTGGAAAAGCATTCTATGGACAAATGAAACTAAGATCAATGTGTACCAGAATGATGGACATAAGAAAGTATGGAGAAGGTTCATAATCCAAAGCACAGCACATCCACTGTAAAACATGGCGGAAGCAGTGTGATGGTATGGGAATGAATTACTGCTAATGGCACTGGGTCACTAGTGTTTATTGATGTGACTGAAGACAGAAGCAGCCGGGTAAATTCTGAAGTGTACAAAGATTTACTTTCTGCTCAGATTCCACCAAATTCAGCAAAGTTGATTGGACGGTGCCTCACAGTACAGATGGACAATGACCCAAAACATACTGCATCCCAGCAGTTGCTTAAGGCAAGGAAATACAATGTTCTCCAATGGCCAAGGCAATCACCAGATCTCAACCCCATTGAGCATGCATTTCACATGCAGAAGACACAACTTAAACAGGTTGCCTATTACTCGGTCAGCCCCTTCTCCTTTCTTATATATGTTCCTATTAAAATAAAAAAATTATACGTCCTTCCCATGCAGTTCCAAAGTTGTCTACAAGGTTGCTCACATGAGGTTGTTGCAAGGTTGTTATGTGATGCAAGCCCACGATAATGTTCATTTTATTCATTAGATTTTGGATAAAAATATGTTCCACAATTGGGTGTGATTAAAAAGGAAGTTCCTTTTCTAAGATAATCTTTAATATGTGTCCGTGCTATGTACTGTGTAATGGCTATTTCTGATATCACAGCTTCTGGACAGGGGGGTAAGCAAAAAAGGTATACAGACATTAGAGCATGGGATTGCAAATTATTCTTTCTTTGACGCATAACATTGTTTTTGCAAGGTAAATAATTTATCTGCCTGTTTCTAAATAATCAGCTGTGATCTGATGCTGTGCTATCTGTATACTCTTTTACTTCCTCTCCTGCCCAGGAGCTGTGGTATAGTCAGACCATGTACCTATACGGTCAGACACGGCCATTACACAGCACATTGCAGTGAAACATACAGTATATACGATTATCTCAGCACAGGAACATTTATTTCAATTACACCAAATTGTGGAACATTTTTATTTTAAGATTTATTGATTAAAATTAACTTTATTCATGGGATAATCCTTTAAGGCAAAAAGACTTACAGGCAAGCAACAACTAAAGTCAGCTGCAGCAAAGGCCTAACAAAGCATCACAAAGGAGGAATCACAGCGTTTAAATGACATCCATGGCTTCCAGACTTCAGGCAGTCATTGCCTGCAAAGGATTCTTTATAAAGTATAAAAATATGAAAATTTTATTTATGGTAAAGTAAATTTGTCCAATTACTTTTAGGCCCCTGAAATGAGGAGGCTTTGTAGAAAATGGTTGCAATTCCTAAACGTTTCACAAGATATTTTTGTTCAATCCTTTTAATTGAATCTTAAATTGTATCTCAGTTGTTTCATTTTAAATAAATAATAGCGCTATGCAGAGGCCAAATCAGAAAGGTTCAGTCACTGTCCAAACATTTCTGGATCTAAATGTATATCTAAAATGCAGGCTCGGTTGTAGACAAATTGTGGCACTGGGAAAAATTTAAAGTGGAACCTACATTGTATTAATGAATCTACATTGTGTTCATAATCATAATTTTAACTGTTAGTGAGTGAAGATGTGACGCCTTGGCAAAACCAGGTAGTCACAAAAGAGTACATCCTCCTTGCTACCACCAGAAACCCACATTCAGGTACAACACACAGCCATTAAACCCTAGCCACCCCCTCGTGATAATAAGGACACACCAGTGGGCGGGATCAGGTGGATGAGAACACCCACCTAGGGGTCCTGAGGTGTCAGAGGCGGGAACACATCAGACAAGTCTGGACAGTTGAAGTTTGGAGAGCTGACAACAGTGTAGTCAGGGGTAGCCCTTGGACTACCCGGCTAGGTGGCAGACAGTGAACAGGGCCACAGGCAACGGTCGCGGGAGACCTAAAGTGGACCGGGGCAGGGTTGTAGCCTGCCGGTGCTGACAGCGGGAATCTGGTCCGGAGGCCGTGCACAGCGAGGTGCCTGGACCCTAGGGCGAGGAAGGTTGCATGCCCCTCTCCAATTAACCAGCCGGGGACAAGGTTCCAGACTTTGTCCCGTTAACTGCCCAGATAGACCCAAATGGAAGCCCAACGCGGGGAATAGGGTGTCCGTCCAAAAACCCACTGAAATCAAAGGGTCAGCTTTCGCGGGCCACAGCTCCCAAATACATACAGAACCGGGAGTGAACTTCGCCGTTCTATGCAAAGTCGTCCAAAAGGAAAGACAAACACAGAGTGAAGGAGGAAGGGACACCTGTTCATTAAACTGGGTGTGGGACCCGAATGCGCCCTTCAATGGCAGCCGGCCACTGACAACTTGGTTTACTACTGGACTTGTGTGCAATTACTGAACTGTGAGTACACCATTGACCCCTGGTACAATCCAGCGCGTCACCTCCAGCAGCCATCACTCCCGTGTTCGGACACAGGGCCCCGGGACTACACCTCCCCTACCCGTGGAGGGGAACCCACCTTGCTGCCCCGCTCCATTAGCCCCGGGCACCCCATCACCAGGCAGCGGCGGTGCCACATCCCTCACAACAACCCAACGGGTGGCATCACAAACACAACACCTCCCTTGTAAATATCCCATTTCCGACAGTTGTGAGGACAGGCGGCCGTGCGAGCCCGGGTCCGGCCAGAACTCGAGCCGCAGCAGCGAACACAGATCCGAGCAGGCCCCCGAGAGAAGCGGCCCCCGCTCGCAACAAAAGACACCTTAAGCCATCCTAGCAGCTTTACTGTCATGATATTGCTGCAACATTTAGAGTACACAATGTCCTGGCGCCGATAGACAGCTGTCAGACCAAAGTACCATACTGACAGTGTGGCTCCCAGACCAGGCTGTTAGGAGATTTGGCAGAGTTGCACTTATGACCTCTGCAACACTGTTATACCTCCCAACTATGAAAAATAGGAAAGAGGGAAATGTACTGCAGAACACTGTGCCAATTTTACTTACACTAAGCTACTTCCGTTAACCTTGCCAAGTTCTTTATATTTGCCCACTGAAAAAGAATACCCCTTGTGAAACACATTAGTGTGCCCATAAAAGTACAAACTCTGGTTTATAGCTCCTATATTGTATAATGCCATAGATTAATGTTCTCTCAGTGCCCCATGCACAGTATATGGCTCCCACAGAGCCCAATATATACATTGTGATAAACCCACAGAGTCACACCACACAAAGTATTATGCCCCAGAGTGCACCCAACACGCAGCATGCTAACCCCACAGTACCCTAAATACAGTATTATACCCACAGGGTCCCTCCAGACAGCAAGATGCCTTCACAGTGTCCTCCCACACAATTCAATGCCACCAACACTGTCCCCCCACAAAAAAAAGCCTCCACAGTGCCGGTCAACCACAGTATTATTCACTCATAATGTCTCATTCATTATGATGTCCTCAGTGTCACATCACACACAATATGATTCCCCGCAGCCACCTACAAACACTAGAATTTCAAGCATCTTCTACATAACTTACTATGCCAGAAGGTTCTGGCAGGTCCTTCAGCCTCTACACAGAGTGACCAATGGCTCCCTACTGCATCATTACTTTCAAATAAGTCCAGAGGACAGAACTATAGTTGAAGTTGTCTATAGACTGAAAACATAGTTTGACAGATAGTCGCCTGCCTGCTCATTTCAGGGGTGGGTAGGACACAAGAAGTAGAGAAATTACTCTGTTACTGGAGGCAATGTGTAAAGGCCCAATTTGCCATCCACCAAAACTAGCCCTGTTTAAAGCTTTATTCTTACATTCTTAAGTTGGTATATAAAGCTAGAAATTGTAAAACCAAGCAAGTTTTCAATTAGAATGAAAAAAGAAAGTCTGCGCTAAAAATAGTATTCTAATTATGACTCGTTTTGAGGAACTGCAATTATTTTCAAAGTCCAGAACCTACTAATAAGTGTACATTATATATATATATATATATATATATATATATACAGTTAGGTCCAGAAATATTTGGACAGTGACATAAGTTTTGTTATTTTAGCTGTTTACAAAAACATGTTCAGAAATACAATTATATATATAATATGGGCTGAAAGTGCACACTCCCTGCTGCAATATGAGAGTTTTCACATCCAAATCGGAGAAAGGGTTTAGGAATCATAGCTCTGTAATGCATAGCCTCCTCTTTTTCAAGGGACCAAAAGTAATTGGACAAGGGACTCTAAGGGCTGCAGTTAACTCTGAAGGCGTCTCCCTCGTTAACCTGTAATCAATGAAGTAGTTAAAAGGTCTGGGGTTGATTACAGGTGTGTGGTTTTGCATTTGTAAGCTGTTGCTGTGACCAGACAACATGCGGTCTAAGGAACTCTCAATTGAGGTGAAGCAGAACATCCTGAGGCTGAAAAAAAAGAAAAAATCCATCAGAGAGATAGCAGACATGCTTGGCGTAGCAAAATCAACAGTCGGGTACATTCTGAGAAAAAAGGAATTGACTAGTGAGCTTGGGAACTCAAAAAGGCCTGGGCGTCCACGGATGACAACAGTGGTGGATGATCGCCGCATACTTTCTTTGGTGAAGAAGAACCCGTTCACAACATCAACTGAAGTCCAGAACACTCTCAGTGAAGTAGGTGTATCTGTCTCTAAGTCAACTGTAAAGAGAAGACTCCATGAAAGTAAATACAAAGGGTTCACATCTAGATGCAAACCATTCATCAATTCCAAAAATAGACAGGCCAGGGTTAAATTTGCTGAAAAATACCTCATGAAGCCAGCTCAGTTCTGGAAAAGTATTCTATGGACAGATGAGACCCAGATCAACCTGTACCAGAATGATGGGAAGAAAAAAGTTTGGAGAAGAAAGGGAACGGCACATGATCCAAGGCACGCCACATCCTCTGTAAAACATGGTGGAGGCAACGTGATGGCATGGGCATGCATGGCTTTCAATGGCACTGGGTCACTTGTGTTTATTGATGACATAACAGCAGACAAGAGTAGCCGGATGAATTCTGAAGTGTACCGGGATATACTTTCAGGCCAGATTCAGCAAAATGCCGCAAAGTTGATCGTCCGGCGCTTCATAGTACAGATGGACAATGACCCCAAGCATACAGCCAAAGCTACCCAGGAGTTCATGAGTGCAAAAAAGTGGAACATTCTGCAATGGCCAAGTCAATCACCAGATCTTAACCCAATTGAGCATGCATTTCACTTGCTCAAATCAGACTTAAGACGGAAAGACCCACAAACAAGCAAGACCTGAAGGCTGCGGCTGTAAAGGCCTGGCAAAGCATTAAGAAGGAGGAAACCCAGCGTTTGGTGATGTCCATGGGTTCCAGACTTAAGGCAGTGATTGCCTCCAAAGGATTCGCAACAAAATATTGAAAATAAAAATATTTTGTTTGGGTTTGGTTTATTTGTCCAATTACTTTTGACCTCCTAAAATGTGGAGTGTTTGTAAAGAAATGTGTACAATTCCTACAATTTCTATCAGATATTTTTGTTCAAACCTTCAAATTAAACGTTACAATCTGCACTTGAATTCTGTTGTAGAGATTTCATTTCAAATCCAATGTGGTGGCATGCAGAGCCCAACTCGCGAAAATTGTGTCACTGTCCAAATATTTCTGGACCTAACTGTATATATATATGTTACGAGGGGGACCCGGGGAAGTGTGCCTAGATGGTATAGAGACAGCTTCCACCGGTCAAGGTGCACTGTGCGGTGTAGGGAACCACTGCTACGGTTGAAGAGTGAGCGGGTTGCTGCTGACGATCGTCAGCTATGTCACAGACGATCTGCATACACCGGCTTTCCCGAACCCGTGAGGGTTGTATGGAACGGGGCTTACAGCTCGGTGTACTTGTTGCACGATGAAGCATAGTGGTGCCCACGCACGTATGCCCAAACGGAAGTCACGGAAATGTGGCACGGGGGTAGCACAGCGGTGCTCACGCACGTGTGCTTTAACAACAAGGTGAGTCTGAGGGAGTTCTGAGTAGCTCACCGAGGGCAGGGACACGGCCTGCAAACAAGGCACTGCCTGGGCAGTAAGGGCACAGCCCACAGGTAGACAAAACGACTGAACAGTGGCGTAGCAGCACACTGCCAGTCATCAAACAATAGAGAACGGTCGCGCGCTGCCATACTGGCAGGCGGAGCTTTTAAGGAGGCACAGCTCCATCCAAGGGCGGGCGTGAGGCGGTGACGATGGACTTGGCCCAATCAGGGTCCACGACGTCCCAGCCCGGCCAGTCAGGGTTCACCACGTCATCAGGCTCATCATCAAGCCATGTGACGTTAGTGGGCGAATTAAAACATGCCACGTGGTGCACATGCGCATTCTCCCGCTTCTGGGACATAGAGGTGGGATCTGTGGTCGTACAATGTGCAGGGATAATGAGACTCTTGCTGCTTCCCTGAGTAGCTATCCTCTGCAGATTGCGTAGTCTCCTAGACCTTTGGTGCTGCTGAGCAGGAGGGCTCGTGGCAGGCAAGGAATGGGAGACCACATCATTCCTTGCAACAAGGGAGCCACGAGGTGTAACATATATATGTATATATATATATATATATATATAAAAAAATTACTTAACAAAATTGCTCATTAAAATCTTTACTAGAAATAACTTCAACACAGAATTTAAAATATTGCAGACTTATACAGTTTACAGACAAAAAAAATCCTATTCATGGAGCCATATGAATGTTAGAATGCATAGGAATGTCATCTGTCCAGCCGGAGGCTCGCTTATGAAAGTGAACCTGTTAGGTCCTTTTATAGTTAATCATTATTGAAAAACAAACACTTCAATTTCATTATGAAGACCCTTTGATTTTAATGTATTTAAATCAAAGATCCATTTGCTCTCTGCTCTGGACATGATCCTTATGAAATCCCCACCTCTATAATTCCTTTTGATGTTCTGGATCCCCATACCTTCGAACCTTTAAATTTGTCTACATGTTTTACCAAATAGTGCTTTGATGATTTTGACAGGGACATCGGATGCAATAAATAACACCTTTAGTGTGACAGGTTATAAAATCATTTTTATCAATTTTCTGCCTCTCATTTATAAAATTACTCTCATTGTCTCTCCAGGGAGGAAGGAGACAAACTCTAGCGCCACCTATTGGAAGTAGCGATCCTAAATATCAAAAGTGGCTCTTTAACAAGACTTTTCATATGACTTAGGATTTATACCAGATCCGAACCCCAGTACGTTATATGAAAAGGCTTGTTAAAGGGCCACTTTTGACTTTTAGGATTGCTACTTCCAATAGGTGGAGCTAGAGTTCATCTCCTTCCTCCCTGGAGAGACAATTTGAATATTTCCCATAGGGGCATTTCAGCTTTAAGACCCCTCACTGGCAGCCAGACTGGCTTGTCAGGTCTCCGCAAGGAGAAATGATTTTCCCTTAAAATTACACTCTCACACACACTTTCCGGAAAATTTAGCATTTATGGCAAGGAAAAACTTTTGATATACATGTATGCTGGAAACATCTTTTTTTCATTCTCCGGATATCCTGGACTTTTAGGGCCAATAGGTTGCTAAAATTTCTTGCGTTCTTGAAAGTAAATTTAGGATATTGTGGTACAAATTTGCCCACAATTTTGTCTTCTTTCAAGATATCTCAATACTTACTGACTACCTGCCTTAAAAATTTTGATTTAGCAGTATGCTGTAATATAATCGGATTTCTATTAGACCACTATTTTCTTTTTCCTTATTTCTCTTGGATTCTATTAAAGGTAGCGTTCTTGGGATTGCCTTAATTTTTTGACTAGTATTCCTGAGAAACTCCTATCATATCCTTTTCCAAAAACCTTTTTTATAATCTCTCTGCCTCTTGCTCAAAATAATTAACCCGAGTGCAATTATGGTGAGCTTGCATGAACTGGGTTTTTGCAACATTTAAAAGCCAGCTCGTGAGGTGACAGCTAGATAAAGATATATAAACTATTGCTGGCAGTTGGTTTCTTAAAAGTGCGAATGCAAATTTTGTTGTCTTCTATATAAATACTTGAATCAATGTAAATAAAACTAATTTTTATTTAGATTACTAGCTGTAGTACCCAGCGTTTCCCAGGATAGTAACTAAGTCACCTACTCTGCCACTCACACCAACAAAATCATATTACCTCACACATATGCTGCCTTATACTAAGAATGTCCTTCGTTGCCTATTGCAACCAATCAGAGCTTCTATTAGTGACCTGTAACAAAATAGAAGCAGAGCTGTGATTGGTTGCCATAGGCCACCTGTTAAATATCCTGACTAACTGTCAAAACAGCCAATATATTGCCTCATAAAACCCCACACAACTAGAATACAGGTAAGGTCATGTGACTTACTTCAGCCTCTACAACAGTGTTGGCTAAGTGTCACCACAGAAATCATATTAACTTACACAAAGGCAGACCTATACTAACAATCTCCTTCATTGCCTATAGCAACTAATCAAAGCTCTTTGACCTCTAACAAAATATAAGCAGCGCTGTGATTGATTGCTATTGGCCACCTGATAAATATCCAGAATACCTGCCAAAACAGCCAATATATTACCTCAAACATCCAAACAGTTTGTGTGTGTGTGTCTTTTTTGTGTGTGTGTGTCTCTTTTTGTGTGTGTCTCTTTTTGTGTGTCTTCCTGTGTGTGTGTGTGTGTGTGTCTCTTTCTGTCTGTGTGTCTCTCTGTCTGTGTGTCTCTCTGTGTTTCTCTGTCTGTGTGTTTCTGTGTGTCTCATTCTGTCCCTGTCTTTCTGTCTCTTTCTGTGTGTCTTTCTGTCTCTGCATCAGTGTGTTTCTCTTTATGTGTGTGTTTCTTTATGTGTGCATCTCTTTGTGTGTGTTTCTATGTGTGTGTTTCTTTATGTGTGTGTCTATATCTGTCTGTCTCTGTTTATTTGGTTCTCTCTGTGTCTTTCTCTGTCTATAATAGGAGTCTATAATAACAGATACGTTCCCAGCTCCATTAACTTTAATATAAGCAGGTTTTTGGCAAATAATTCTAAAGTGCCGGGTTAAATTTTCCCCTCCAAAATATAGTCTATTACCTCCCCTAATTCAAATGACATGGTTGTGCAAAATTTCATGATTGTAAATGCGAGAGTGCGGGTTCTTTTAGTGGACATACATACACACACATATTATATATATATATATATATATATATATATATATATATATATATATATATATATATACATACATACATACACACACTTAGCTTTATGTATTAGATTTAAAAATATCTCTAATGCTTCTTGGTCCCCTGACCAAATAAAACCTATATCATCAATGAACTTGTGCCAGAAGACCAAGTTCTCACCCAGCTTTCCACCAGGATAGCTACAGGTCTCTTCCCTTCTACCCCTATACAAATTTGCATAGATAGGTGTGAACTTGGTCCCCATAGCAGTGCCCCACCTCTGGACGTACTAGTTCACTTTATTTTAAAATAAATGAATCAAAATAAAATATATGCATTCTTTTAAAAATCTGTTTCACATGTTAAATAAAAACCTGATTTCTTTAAAAAGAATATTCAGCTGCTTCACACGCTTCATGGCTTTCTATTGAAATATATAAAGACGTTACATCAATTGTTCCCATAATACATTTTTCCTCCAATTTTACATTCTCAAGGATTTGGAGAATGTGCTTACTGTCCTTTTTAAATAGGACGGTAATAGTGGGACAAATCTGTGTAGATGTAGATCTATATATCCCGACAAGTTACTTGTCAGACAGCCAATCCCCGATATTATTGGGCGGCTGGTGCCCTACTGCCATTTACTAGATACCGGCGGCTGGTCGGGAGATCTGCTTACTTAATCCATGAGACAAGCGCTTACGTTGTGTAATAATCAGCCTTGTAAATGGTAACCAAATACCACTAAAGGGAACAACATATCCCAGCACCAAAGGAACAGTGAATCAATATTTTTTTATTGTAGTAACAACTGTGTTTTTAAACATTAATATGCGTGCCACCGGCCGGTGCAGAAGACATTTCTATGCATTCTAACATTTATATTTATATGGATCCATGAATATAATTTTATTTGTCTGTAAACTGTATAAGTCTGCAATATTTTAAATTGTGTGTTGGTTATTTTTAGTAAAAGGTTTAATGAGTAATTTTGTTAAGTAATTTATTTTCATATCTTTATAAGTAGGTCATGGACTTTGAAAATAACTGCAGTGCCCAAAATGAGTCATAACTTGAATACTATTTTAATTGAAAATTAAAATTCTGTTAATTATTGGGCAAATTGGGGATATTTGCATTACGACAGCTGCTCAAATATTATACCAAGGTAGCGCTGATTAATGCTTTTTAATTTTAAATTATCTTGCTTTTTCTATTTTTTTTTTTCATTCTCTTATTGTCTACATCTTATTACCTTACACTGCTGCTGACTCGGAGCGGTTGTCGAACATGTACATTTGACACACTGCATAAAAAAACACAAAAGGCTCACTTGGATCTCGGAGTGCACTTTCTGAAGCATGTGCAGTAGGTCATTAGTAGAATGTGATGGGCAGTTGTGCAAGATCCCCAGCCAGGAGAACTGGCAAGCAAATGGTTGTCAGCTAGCCTCAGTAAAACTGGAAAGTCCAAATCAAAACCAGACTCATCGGGCACAGTCAGTAGTTAGGAAAACAGACCAAAGGGAGAACATGGAGGAACACTAATAAACACTGGAGGAGTCACAATCAAATGAGTAGAGCCACTACTATAACTGGCAACTAGGGACTAACTGCAAGAGGTTTAAATAGTAAGAGATCCCACGCCTTGCTCCAGCAGAAACTATTAACTATTAAGGTCCTTGAATGACAAACAGGGGAAACTGACTGAAGAGGAATGAAAACAATTGTTTAAAAGAACTGAGAGTCCTGAGTGGTTGATACCTTTTAATGGCTAACTGAAAAGATGGTACTATATAGCAAGCATTCGAGACTACTCAGGTCTCTTCATCAGGCTCAAAAAGGAAGAAGAGGAATGACCACATATCTCTAAACAAAATTTGTTTAAAAGAACTGAGAGTCCTCAGTGGTTGATACCTTTTAATGGCTAACTGAAAAGATGGTAATAATGCAAGCTTTCCAGACTACTCAGGTCTCTTCATCAGGCATGGTATAACACAAAATCTGAAGAGTCACATATTTATACACAACAGGACTTAGAATAGTGCAGTAAAAAAAAAAAACCAAAAAAAAAACAAGTTATATAAAACAGAACTATCTCTATGGCAGGGGGGCAAACTGTTGTGGCCATAAATTTTGCTGCAGTTCAGTGTGAAAGTTTTATTGTCCTTTGATAAGGGTCTGGTCCAGGGCTGTGACACGCTCGGATGGTCAGAGGAGCACATCTTTTAAGACTACGAACCCTTCTGATCCACAACAAGGAAAAGAAGCTACATAGACTGCGCCTCAATTCAGGACTTAATACAAACAGGTGGAGAACAAAGCCAAAACCTGACAACTTGGACAACCACTCCATTCAAGGCACAAAAGCATCTAACTGTGTTATCAATCTCTCGGATTACAAACCAAACAAAGTGGAACTTGCTGTGCTTTCTAGAGGACTCTCATTTTGTCCTACTAAAGCTCTAGACAAAATTGAACTCTGCAGCGACATGGAAGATTACTTCAGGAGACTATGTCTGAGGGAATATTTTAGCGATGCAGATGTTTCAGAATCCACGAAGACTGAAGGAAGACGGTTCTTGACAACCAGTAAAAGATCAGATTGGACACCTCCACCAGGACGTAACCCTCATCTGGATAACTATATAGACACTTTCAGAAATTTGGTAAAATCCACTTTCCTAGACACACACAGGAGGCAACCATCCAACATCAGTGCCCAGGAGAGAAGGGCCATAAAATCTTTGAAAACCAACAAAGAAATCATCATTAAACCTGCAGACAAGGGGGGTGCAATAGTCATGATGAACAAATCAGACTACATGAAGGAAGCACACAGACAACTGATGGACAAACGCTACTATAAGAAATTGGAGTCTGACCCTACACAGGACTATTACAAGGAACTTAACAAGTTGGCCTCTTGTCTGCCTGACATATCCATAAGAACTGATGAACTGATACCGGTGAGTCCAAGAATAGGCACATTCTACATGCTTCCCAAAATTCACAAATCTGGAAACCCAGGAAGACCCATCATTTCATGTGTGGGCACCCTCACTGAACAAGTCTCTGGATGGGTAGAGGGTATCCTTAAACCCTTGGTAAGGGATACAACCAGCTACATCCAGGACACTACTGACCTATTGAAAAAACTATCAGCAATAGGTCCTCTTCCATAGGGAACCATCCTTGCTACCATGGATGTGGAATCCTTGTACTCGAATATTCCACACCAGGATGGATTAAATGCTTGCAAAATTTTCCTGGAAAATACAGGAACTGATGCCAATTCTGTGGTGAAGCTTACAAAATTCATCCTCACCCATAATTACTTTGCATTTGACAATGACATATATCTACAGGAGACTGGGACTGCAATGGGAAGCAAAATGGCACCACAATATGCAAATCTTTTCATGGCCAAGCTTGAGAGTGACTTTTTATCCTCTTGTCCTATCAGGCCTCTGGCCTACTACCGTTACATTGATGATATTTTATTCATCTGGACAGAGTCTGAGGAGCAGCTGAAGACCTTCCATGAACACTTTAATCAGTTTCATCCCACCATCAACTAACACTCAACTACTCCTGCACGGAAATCAACTTCTTGGACACCATCATTAAACTACGGAACAATGAAATAGAGACATCCCTGTACAAGAAGCCAATTGACCGTCCAACATACCTGAAATGGGACAGTTTTCATCCAAAACACATAAAAAACTCTATTGTATACAGCCAGGCTATCAGATATAATCGGATATGTTCCAACAGTACAGATAGAGACAATCACCTTGAGGGCCTCAGAAAGACCTTTCGGAATCAAGGCTACCACCCAAGAACAATTGAAAACCAGATTACAAGAGCCACCAGAATATCAAGAAACCATCTCCTACATTATAAAACTAAAGAAGAAAATAACCGGGTCCCTCTTGTAGTCACCTACAATCCACATCTGGAGGTGTTTAGAGGAGCTGCACGGAAACTACAACCATTACTGCAAAAAGATGCCCGGTTAAAATCTATTTTTCCAGACCCCCCACATCTGTGTTTTAGACAGCCCCCAAATCTAAGAAGCATCATTGTCAGAAGCTCCCTGTCCTCTCCAACAACAACAGGAACATTTCCCTGCAACCAGAAAAAATGTAAGACCTGTCCATTAATATTGACAACGGACAAGATAAAGATTCCCAGATCACATCAGGACTACAAGATCCCAGGTACCGTCAGCTGCACCACAACCAATGTGGTGTACTTAATTATATGTACCAAATGTCCAACTGGGGGTCTGTATGTAGGGGAGACTGGACAACAGCTCAGGACAAGGATGAATTCTCACCGCCACACAATTAGAGAAAAAAGGATGGATCTACCTGTGGCCAAACATTTTTGTAACTCAGACCACAGCATCATGGACATGAAATTGCTGGTATTAAAAGGAAATTTCAAGTCCCAGAGAGATAGGAGACTATGGGAGTACAAACTTATGATGACCTTTGGATTCATGTCTTTTTACATCAGTTAAAAGATGTGCTCCTCTGACCATCCGAGCGTGTCACAGCCCTGGACCAGACCCTTATCAAAGAACAATAAAACTTTCACACTGAACTGCAGCAAAATTTATGGCCACAACAGTTTACCCCCCTGCCATAGAGATAGTTCTGTTTTATATAACTTGTTTTTTTTGTTGTTTTTTTTACTGCTCTATTCTAAGTCCTGTTGTGTATAAATATGTGACTCTTCAGATTTTGTGTTATACCATGCCTGATGAAGAGACCTGAGTAGTCTCGAAAGCTTGCAATTATTACCATCTTTTCAGTTAGCCATTAAAAGGTATCGACCGCTGAGGACTCTCAGTTCTTTTAAACAAATTTTTTTATCTCTACTGGCTAACACGGTACAAAGATATATTTTACTTCTATCACATATCTCTAGAGCTTAATATACGTTGGCCTGCAGGGGTAGCTAGAGCGTGGTTTTCTATCGAAGTTACAGTACCCCTCATTACTTATATCAAGAGGTGCCTCCGTACTTTAACCCCTTCACGACCTTTGACGGATCTAGCCGTCATGGTGCCCTGGTACTTAAAGACCCATGACGGATACATCCGTCATGGCGGAATCGCGGCACCAGAGCACCGGGCACCGCGATCGGTTTTAAAAACTGTAGATTCGGGAAGGAGAGGACTTGTACCTGACCTCAGGAGGGGTGGTGTCTCCTTCCCGGACCTACAGAGGCTGTGATTGGCTGACGAACGCCGCTCAGCCAATCACAGCCAGTGTTATGTTTCAGCCATTGAAAATGGCTGAAGCATTGAAATCCAGCTATGTCAGTGCAGCTGCAGCACTGGCCATTGGCTGGAGCTCAGTGAGCTTTACTATACCCGCCCCCAGCTCTGATTGGAGAGATCGGCCTTGTGACCGATTTCTCCAAGCAGCACCGTGCATCTGGGACCGGGTGAGCTCGCTGTAGGAGATCGCTCTCCTTAGCTTCTTCCTCCGTGGAATCTGAGGAGAGCGATCCCTGTGGGCGCCCATCTGTGAGTCACAGCCCCCGATCCACTGCTGCCCTGCTCCATGTGCTTCGCCCCTGCTCTCCCGCTGCGCTCCTGCACGTGACGCCGCTACTTTTCCGCTTCGCCCCTGCATGTTACGCCGCTACTCAGCAGTAAGAGAGCAGCGGCGTCAGATGCATGGGGGCATCTGACGCCGCTATTCTCCTCACGCTGCGCCCCCCCCCCCGCATCTGACGCTGCTGCTTTCTTTCTGCTGCCTGCTTGTATCTGAAGCTCCACCACCCCTGCATCTGCCACTGCACTCTCCCCATCAGCCGCTCCACCGCCCCTGCATCAGCCACTGCACTCTCCCCATCGGCCGCTCCACCGCCCCTGCATCAGCCACTGCACTCTCCCCATCGGCCGCTCCACCGCCCCTGCATCAGCCACTGCACTCTCCCCATCGGCCGCTCCACCGCCCCTGCATCAGCCACTGCACTCTCCCCATCGGCCGCTCCACCGCCCCTGCATCAGCCACTGCACTCTCCCCATCTGCCGCTCCACCGCCCCTGCATCAGCCACTGCACTCTCCCCATCAGCCGCTCCATCGCCCCTGCATCAGCCACTGCACTCTCCAGCCGCTCCACTGCCCCTGCATCAGCTGCTCCACCGCCCCTGCATCAGCCACTGCACTCTCCCCATCAGCCGCTGCACTTTCCCCATCAGCCACTGCACTCTCCCCATCAGCCGCTCCACCGCCCCTGCATCTGCCGCCGCACTCTCCCCATCAGTCGCCGCACTCTCCCCATCAGTCGCCGCACTCTCCCCATCTGCCGCCGCACTCTCCCCATCTGCCGCCGCACTCTCCCCATCTGCCGCCGCACTCTCCCCATCTGCCGCTGCGCCCCTGCATCTGCCACCTCACTCCCCCATCAGCCTCTGCGCCCCTGCATCTGACACCTCACTCCCCCATCAGCCTCTGTGCCCCTGCATCTGCCACCTCACTTCCCCATCAGCCTCTGCCCTCTCCCTGATCTGCTGCCTGCTCTCTCCCATCCCCTTAATCCTCTGCCCCCTTCCTCCCTCCCGGATCTGCTGCAATCCTGCTGCCTAGATCCATTCTGTAAGGTAGCTATCCCCAATCTCACCTCCCACTCCCCTTCCACCCTTCCCCTCGCCCCCCCCTTCCTCCGCCACTCCTGCATCCGTTGTGCCCTCACCCATCCTCCGCCGCTCCTCCATCCGCCACGCCCTCTCCCATCCATCCGCCGTGCCCTCTCCCATCCTCTGCCGCGCCCCCTCTCCCATCCTCCACTCCTCCTGCATCCGTTGCGCCCTCTTCTATCCTCCATCCATCTTTTTTCCATCCCACCTAGTCCCCCCCTCTTTCTGCAGCACATCCGTGCGTTCGTCCTAATTTTTTTTATGTAAACTAAGAAAGAAATACAAATAAACTTAGTTTAGGGCCAGAAAAATTATACTGTAGTAATCGGCAACTACAGTATTTTTTACTGAATATTGTAAGGGTCAGCCCGGTGCCACACATGAGAGCGATGCACAAGTCTCACACCGCATCATCCGGCATGGTCGCTCTCTTCCAGACAGGAGTGTGCGGCTGTGCCGCGTGATGCGTTGTGAGATTTGTGCATTGCTCTCACGTGTGGCACTTGCCCTAGTGTCAGTTGCAGGCGCTCATATATATATATATATATATATATATATATATATATATATTTTCTTTTTTTTACTGACGTCTGTATTTTTTATTTTGCCAAACTAATATTTCTCTGTATGGGGGGGGGTCTAGTTTCCAACATGGGGTCACATGTGGGGGAGCTCAACTGTTTGGGCACATAAGGGGGATCTCCAAACGCAACATGGTGCGGCTAACGATTCCAGCTAATTTTCCATTTAAAAAGTCAAATGATGCTCCTTCCCTCTGGAGCTCTGCCGTGCGCCCAAACAGTGGTTTTCTGCCACATATGAGGTATCAGCGTACTCAGAACAAATTGCCCAACAAATTTTGCGGTCCATTTTATCCTGATACCCCTGTAAAAATTAAAAAATTGAGCCTAAAATAACATTTTTGTGGAAAAAAAAGTACTTTTTTGTTTTTATGCCTCAATGTATGAAGCACCTGAGGGTTCAAAGTGCTCATTACCCATGTAGATTTATGCCATGGGGGTCTAGTTTCCAAAATGAGGTCACTTGTGGGGGAGCTCAATTGTTTAGGCACCTCAGGGGGTCTCCATACGCAACATGGCGTACGCTAATAATTCCAACCAATTTTGCTGTGAAATGGCGCTCCTTCTCTTCTGAGCCCCGACGTGTGCCCAGACAATTACTTTCCACCACATATGAGGTATCTGTGTACTCAGGAGTAATTGCACAATACATTTTATGGTGCATTTTTTCCTGATACCCTTGTGGAAAAAAAAGCTACCTGGTTGAAATAACAATTTCATGGTAAAAAAAAAATATATATATTTTCACCGGTGAACATTCTAAACTTTTGTGAAGCCTCCAGTGGTTCAAAGTGTTCATTAAACATCTAGATAAATTCAATGAGGGGTCTAGTTTCCAAAATGGGGTCACTTGTGGGGGAGCTCCATTGTCTAGGCACCTCAGGGGGTCTCCAAACACAACATGGCATCCACTAACGATTCCAGACAATTTTGCGTTTGAAAAGTCAAATGTCGCTCCTTGCCTTCCGAGCCCTGCTGTGCGCCCAAACATTTGATTTCCACCACATAAGAGGTATCTGTGTACTCAGGAGAAAATGCACAATACATTTTATGTTGCAATTTTTCCTGATACCCTTGTGAAAAAAAAAGCTACCTGGTTGAAGTAACAATTTTGTGGTAATTTTTTTTTTTTTATCTTCACGGCTCAAAGTTATTAACTTTTGTGAACCCCCTAGAGGTTCAAAGTGCTCAATAAACATCTAGATAAATTCTATGAGGGGTCTAGTTTCCAAAATGGGGTCACTTGTGGGGGAGCTCCATTGTTTAGGCACCGCACGGGGTCTCCAAACGCAACATCCCGTCTGCCAATTATTCCAGACAATTTTGCTTTCGAAAATTCAAATGATGCTCCTTCTCTTCCGAGCCTTGCCGTGCACCCAAACAGTTGATTTCCCCCACATATGAGATATCGGTGTACTCAGGAGAAATTGCACAATTAATGTTATGGTGCATTTTTCCTGATACCCTTGTATAAATGCTAAATTTTATGGCTAAAGTAACATTTTTGTGTAAAAAAGTAAAATTTTCATTTTTTCCTTCCACATTGCTTTGGTTGCTGTAAAGCTCCTAAAGGGTTAATAAACTTTTTGGATGTAGTTTTGAGCAGTGTGAGGGGTGCAGATTTTAGAATGGGGTCACTTTTGGGTATTTTTTGTCACCTAGGCCTCTCAAAGTCACTCCAAATGTGATGTGGTACCTAAAAAATTTTTTTTGTAAATTTTGTTGGAAAAATGAAAAATTGCTGATGAACTTTGAACCCTTATAACTTCCTAACGGAAAAAAAAATTGTTTCGAAAATTGCGCTGGTATAAAGTAGACAAGTGGGAAATGTTATATAGTAACTATTTTGTGTGACATATCTCACAGATTTATGGGCATAAAATTAAAAATTTTGAAAATTGCAAAATTTTCAAAATGTTCGCCAAATTTCCAAAATTTTCACAAATAAACGCAAAAAATATCGGCCTAAATTTACCATTGACATGAAGTACAATATGTCATGAAAAAACAATCTCAGAATCGTCAGGATCCGTTGAAGCGTTCCAGAGTTATAACCTGTCAAAGTGACACTGGTCAGAAATGTAAAAAATGGCCGGGTCTTTAAGGTGAAAACAGGCTGGGGGCTGAAGGGGTTAAAGCCATGCTTTTCAGGAAAAACTGGTTGAATTTCCTAATCAGACCATCAGCTGAAACCCAAGACAACTTCTGTGGCCTGCAACCTTTGCAGTGTTTTAGATACGGTAAGCACTTTCTCACCACAGGAGAATCCAAGATTTTTTTACCTCATATCCTAGGTTGATTTCAAACCTGCTCTTTATTAAATACTTATTAAAACGGTATACCTTAGAGCTATCAATACAGCAGACCGTGGTTAAGTGAAGGGGGTGCAAGGCACATAAATGTAGATGTACATAAATGTAGATGTAAGTAAAGGGGTAGTGGTATTAGGGTGACAATAAACCACCAAAAATAAAACCCAAGGGTTATAAAGGGCTTTAGGTCTAGCAATTAGCCCTCACTGTCACCTGCCTACCAGCGGAGTTGCACCATAATTTTTTGGGTGCCCCCCGCTCCTGGTCGACTCTTCCCTACCTTGCCCTAGATAGATAATTGGCAAAAAATGGCCCCAATCACCATTAATACGTGTGCAAAATAAACCATACCCAAAGCTGTCAATAGTCAACTATGAGGTAATAAGTTAGTCCTCCTCAGTTGCTAAGGAACATAAGTCTACATGCCTGAGTCTGCAAACCAGACTAATACACGTAAGGCACAGAAACCAGAATTATAAGGCCTAAAGATAATAAAATTCCCAGCAAGGACTTATCTGCCAGGATCTCCAAAGAACCTAGTTCCAACACGTTTCCCCCCGAATTTCTTTGGGTTCATCAGGGGACATTCACAGGACAATAGTCCATGAACAAAAAGGCCATCTAATAATATATATTCCAGGAGTAGATGATACAGATGCCTGGATAAAATCCCAAAATCGAGATTATTTAGTGTCCAAAAAGTGATAGGATGCTCCAAAGGTCAGATAGAGCTGTCATAATTCTGGTTTTTGTGCCTTACAAGTATTAGTCTGGTTTGCAGACTCAGGCATGTAGATTTATGTTCCTTAGCAACTGAGGAGGACCAACTTACTACCTCATATTTGACTATAGACAGGCACGGTTTAGTTTGAACACGTATTAATGGTGACGAGGGCCATTTTTTGGCAATTATCTATCTAGGGCAAGGTAGGGGAGAGTCGATGAAGAGCGAGGGGCACCCGGAAAATTATGGTGCAACCCCTTTACCTACACCTAAGTTTATGTGCCTTGCACCCCTTTCACTTGACCACGGTCGGGATGAACTGTATTGATGTATTGATGGTTTTAGGGTATGCCGTTTTAATAAGTATTTCATAAAGAGTATTATTTTAAGGGGATTTTTTTTTTTTTCAATTCATATTTCCTCTTTGAATATATATATATATATATATATATATATATATATATATATATTTTATTTCAATCCTGGCTGGAAGGGGAGGATCTTTGACAGAGCGAACAGTGAAGTACCCCTAAGTTGTGACTTAGGGGTACGTCACACACAGCGAGATCGCTACTGAGATCGCTGCTTAGTCACGGTTTTTGTGACGCAGAAGTGACCTCATTAGCGATCTCGCTGTGTGTGACACTGAGCAGCGATCTGACCCCTGCTGTGAGATCTCTGCTCATTACACACAGCCCTGGTTCATTTTTTTATTGTTGCTCTCCCGCTGATAAGCACACATCGCTGTGTGTGACAGCGAGAGAGCAGCAATCCTGAATGTGCAGGGAGCAGGAGCCGGCGTCTGACAATCGGGTAACCAAGGTGCTTACCCGATATTTACCTTCATTACCAGCCTCCGCAACTCTCACGCTGCCAGTGCCGCTGGCTGCTCCCTGCACACGCTAAGCTAAGCGGTGTGCGCTGGTAACTAAGGTAAACATCGGGTAACCATAAACCGACGTTTACCTTAGTTACCAGTCTCCGCAGCTTCCAGACGCCGGCTCCATGCAAGCGCAGCGTCGCTTGCACGTCGCTGCTGGCTGGGGGCTTGTCACTGGTCGCTGGTGAGATCTGCCTGTTTGACAGCACACCAGCGACCATGTAGCAACGCAGCAGCGATCCTGACCAGGTCAAATCGCTGGTGGGATCGCTGCTGCGTCACTAAAGTGTGACGGTACCCTTAGAGCAATGGCTATTGATTTTGTTATTTTTAGTAGACAACCATACATGTTCCCCAACATTTACTCTATGCCCTCTCTGCGTCTCATATTGGCAGAGGAACTTTGCCTACAATGTGCCCCTCTGAAGTTCACCCTGACCTCAGCCCAGACAAGAGTCAACTCATCTACAGCTTCATCAGTCTCTAAGTTATGTAGTTTACAAGGTGAGAAAGATTAAAATTGAGGGTGATACCCAAGGTTAAAAAAATAAATAAAGAAGTCTTATTAGATTCTTGATACTGATTAATAGCAAATTCTTATAAAGACAAATATTCCACCTAGACATATCCTAGACATAACAACAAAGATATTGTTCATGTGTCTGACTGGCACATTCAGTCTGGACATTGGATTCATGAAAATGGAGGCATATAAACAGGTCTTGAACCATCTGGGTGAGAGACTGCTTTTGATCAGTGAACGCTTGGTGTTGGTTCCTGTTGGGCCAGTTATTCTGTTATGATCAGTTATGTTAGATTGCCAGCCAGGTGGACTCGCACAAAAAGAGTTGTTGAATTTTATAAAATTTGGAGGTTCTGGTGAATTCAAACTATTTTCTATTCAATTTACTTTAATGGCCAAAAAAATGGCCACTGCTATTTTACACATTGCAGATTACTTCAACCACAGTAGGGTTACATGACCTCAGTTGTAACTGTGCAGTCTTTTTCTTAATCCCTTGAAGCTATCAAATTAAATATAATAGCACAGCCATTGAGGAGCATTTATCACAGCCATTAGAAAAGTTAAGGCAGGGAATACAGCAGTCATTTTAGGGTGATTTAGGATTATGAGAGGATGTGCTTAACAATTGAGATAGGAAGAAAAATCCGTAAGATTTTAGATAAATAATCAAGAGAGTACTATGTTGTACAATTGCTGCATTCAAGAAAATGGGTGCAGCAGTCTGTAAATAATAGATTCAATTGCTAGAGGGAGGAATAGTAGCGTTGGCAGTAGCAGTAACAAACTCAATGTGATTGATGAGTGATATAGTGCACCTGCAAAGTTATCAGGTTTCCTGATGCATTTGAGTTACATTTTTTTTATGAAACCAGTGTTTGGCCTCTTTCATACGTCTGTGTTTCCGGTATATGTGACGTCCGTTTTCACATGTACCATAGACACGAACACAGGTAGACCCATTATAATCAATGGGTCTGCACACATGTTTGTGTTTTCCCATGGACCGTGTGTCAGTGTGGAGTATATGCGTGTCCGTGTGCGCCACACGGTGACATGTCCATTTTTTCAGGTAGCACGGATGTCACACGGCCCGCACACTGTTATGATCTGTGTGACATTAGTGTGACACGTACTGGAGAAAAAAACTGTTTTTTAGAAATAAAATGATTTTCTATACTTTCCTGTCTCCATCCCTGCTGTCTTTAGCATAGCTGTCACTTGCTTCTCTGCCCGCTCATTATGCTCATGCATATTCATTGCACTGTGGACCTGGAAGCAGCAGCAGCATAGGACACAGCTGCATCGGGGACAAGTGACTATAGAAATTCATGCTGTCACATGAATAGCACACTGACAGCATATGGAACAACACAGACTGACACACTACGGACCCTGCAAAATGTGTGTGTTTTGCACGGACGTGTGAAAGAGCCCTTACTCAGAAATTTAGTGCTTGCTTTGCACATGTGACTATACTGAGTTTTGGCTTTTTTTTGTTCCTGATGTAATCCTTTTTTGAAAAGGGGGACATATTTGCTTTTAAAAATCTCCAAAGTTATTCCCCAATGTCCAGACATTTATCTACGACTGTCTGTCTTACAAAGTGTGTGTGTCACAAAGGTTTTCTTTAATGTATATCTGTTTCACTAAAACTTTACATCTGAACATATCAGTACAACACTTTTGCAGCTGCAGGCTTTTTGGACTTGTAGCCAACTGGCATTTCTTATGACTTATGTAGACATTTATTTGCACATGTTTTTTTGTGCACCTGTTTTATTTGTCCAATTTGACAACCATATACTCCACACCCATAGTGTAGCCTGCTGCCACATTTTGCTTTTTCTATGTGTATACCTACCAATCTAGCAATTCTTCTTAAATTCTTTTTGAAAAGGGTTGAATAGTTGTGGTTGAAAGGTTTGTCAAAAGTTAATTATAGTGTAGAACAAAATGGTAAAAGAAAAATGGCAATCACAATGGGTGGGTTAGTGTAAAAGAAAAAAAGCTCATACCAGAGCAAAGGATGCGAAGAACCGCAAGCAAAAGCAGAAGAACCACGACTGGCACCAACTGTAGTAATAAACACAAGTCAAAGTTTGCCTGTGGCATGCATATTAATGGGGAAAAAGCAGAAGGCATTATGGAATATATAGCACATCACTCATCTCAGTCACAGCAGGATGATGTTACCTCTGACAGTGAAAATTTTGGTGTCTTTCACAGAAAAGTTTGCCTTGGGGGAAATTTCTAGGCCATTTTATTAAAAACTTTTTACAATATTGTTAGTGTGCTGAGTTATTAAATTAGCTGATGGCTACTACCGGATTACTATCTGTTTCTAAGGTGAGGTGACTTTGACATAACTAAGGTGGTGTTTGTGTCATAGAGCTTGAAAAGGGTTGCATACAGTCTTAGAAAACCTCTGAGTGTTACACATGGCTTTTCAGGGCGTTCGAAGGGTTTGCAAGTAAGCAATTGGCATCATCTGAATTTGCCATGAATCAATTTTGTTGGGAAATATTTGTCAAACCTGACAAATTCAAATTTCAAAAGATTTTAGTCATCTTTACTCTTTAGCACTATTTATTTCTATGGTCATTGGACATTGCCTCTTGTCCTGAGTGACAAAACCCAGCACTATAAATGGAATGTTCTGCTCATGCACCACTCATCCAATCCAAACTAACCAACTAATGTGTCTACTTTATTTTCATGTCTACACCCATAGGTGGTAAAGGTATGGGAGGATTGGAAGGTGGAGTACGAGTGCCAGGAATCCTACGTTGGCCGGGTGTTCTTCCTGCAAATACTGTAATTGATAAACCTACAAGTCTAATGGATATTTATACTACAGTAGCTAAGCTTGGAGGAGGCATGCCACCACAAGACAGGTATTAAAATATCTTCTAGTATGATTTTCTTTCACATTTTAAGTATTTTTAACTCCTTTGTGCTAGATGACAGACAGATTCCAGAACTGGAAGCCTTTTCCAAGGAAGAATGGATGAAAATTACTCAAACAAGAAATAAAAGACTCTTGTCTGGCTTCAAAAAGTGTTTACAAAATGTGATACTTACTAAGGGGGGTGCTACTAGGTACTAACCATGTGGAGTACCCAAACAATTGCATCAGCCCATTTTCCTTTTTGTATTTTTAAAATTTAAAAGATGAAAATTATTTTTGGGGGCTAAAATACAAAGTAAATGTGTCATATTCAATTTTATGCCTTTTAGACATCATCTCAACTTCAACTTGCTTAACTACTCATAATAACCGTAATTTTGACCAGGGGTGACCAAACATTTGCACACCACTGTATTTGGTGATATTTTGCTGGGTCTATACAATGGAGAGAGTAAAGTGGGATCTCCAAGCAGTACAGAGCATTTCAGGAGAGGAGTGTACTGACCTTAGGGTAGGTGACAGACTGAGAGTTTCATAGTCGAAGAAGAAGAGTCTCCCAGTAGCATAGAGTAATTAAGCAGAGGAACATTACATAGTCAAGTCAGGAAATTAATATCAAGATATTGTAGAAGGTCACAATCTGGAAAGTGCAGATTCCACTTGCAGCACCATGTATTTCAGGGGTATGATAATCTTGTGGGTGTTCTCTTTCTCTCTCCAAGCATACAGTAAAAGATCAAATAGAAGTGGACTTCCACACTGTCGCAAGAAGATGGTCAGCCGTAATGGTTAAATCTTGATTTTAAAATGAAAATTTTGTAATTATTTCTCATTATTTTATAGTAGTTTTATAGGAACAACAAATCTGACTTTTTCCTTTACCTCTAGTGACAGAGATATATTTACAATGTATCTCTATGTGACTGCTTCTTGCTTTCCTGCGTGCAAGCCAGGTCAAGTTTACCAAATCCTTCTATACCTCTCTGTCAAGGCAGTGGCTCAATGGTAGAACTGCTGCCTACCACCACAAAGTTTGTGAGTTCTAGTCTTGGGGTAATCAGAGCAGAGGAGACTGTTTAATTTATGCACTGCAATGAGAGAAGCCACGACAAGATCAGTGAATGCTGGGACAGTGGGACTGAGCCGAGACAGTCCAGCTGAATCCGGAACAGTTGAAGGATAGTCACTCATAGTATTTGGTGTAGTGATATTAGTGATATTTGCATGTAATTAATTATTCTCTATGCTTTCAGAATTATTGATGGTAAAGATTTGATGCCTCTTCTTCAAGGACATGTACCCAACTCTGATCATGAATTTATGTTTCACTATTGTGATGAGTACTTGCACGCGGTTCGATGGCATAACACTAGTAGTAAGTACAGAAATTATATTTTGTATCTATTGCACATAGAACATTTTTTACCTATAGATAGCTTAGATCTAATATAGTAGTGTCTGCCATTTCACGCTGCCCCCAAGGTGCCTGATGTACTATGCTGTTCCTACAAGATTCTTCTGTTTATTTTTACTACTTGCTTGTATCACTGGGCACCTCTAATAAGTGCTAAACTCTGAATATGCCAGTAATTGCTCATCAGTAAAATTTATCAGTAATAATTTCAGTCATTTCAATAATTTAACTCCAATGAGCTCAATGTTTCAGTTTTTTCATAGATGTGCGCATTTAAATTTGCGTTCCTTTAATTCATTATACACAATTTGTACTCCCCCCCCTTTTTTTTGAATAGTACACATTTTTTATGTGTGTTCTATAGTCACACATATCAACACTCTTCTCTTTTTACTTCTCTAACACATCTAATTGAGCCCTTTTGATACACATACCCACCATTCATATATACAGTGCCTACAAGTAGTATTCAACCCCCTGCAGATTTAGCAGGTTTGATAAGATGCAAATAAGTTAGAGCCTGCAAACTTCAAACAAGAGCAGGATTTATTAATAGATGCATAAATCTTACAAACCAACAAGTTATGTTGCTCAGTTACATTTTATTAAATTTTCAACATAAAAGTGTGGGTCAATTATTATTCAACCCCTAGGTTTAATATTTTGTGGAATAACCCTTGTTTGCAATTACAGATAATAATCGTCTTTTATAAAACCTGATTAGGCCGGCACAGGTCTCTGGAGTTATCTTGGCCCACTCCTCCATGCAGATCTTCTCCAAGTTAGCTAGGTTCTTTGAGTGTCTCATGTGGACTTTAATCTTGAGCTCCTTCCACAAGTTTTCAATTGGGTTAAGGTCAGGAGACTGACTAGGCCACTGCAACACCTTGATTTTTTCCCTCTTGAACCAGGCCTTGGTTTTATTGGCTGTGTGCTTTGGGTCGTTGTCTTGTTGGAAGATGAAATGATGACCCATCTTAAGATCCTTGATGGAGGAGCGGAGGTTCTTGGCCAAAATCTCCAGGTAGGCCGTGCTATCCATCTTCCCATGGATGCGGAACAGATGGCCAGGCCCCTTGGCTGAGAAACAGCCCCACAGCATGATGCTGCCACCACCATGCTTGACTGTAGGGATGGTATTCTTGGGGTCGTATGCAGTGCCATCCAGTCTCCAAACGTCACGTGTGTAATTGGCACCAAAGATCTCAATCTTGGTCTCATTAGACCAGAGAACCTTGAATCAGTCTGTCTCAGAGTCCTCCAAGTGATCATGAGCAAACTGTAGACGAGCCTTGACATGACGCTTTGAAAGTAAAGGTACCTTACGGGCTCGTCTGGAACGGAGACCATTGCGGTGGAGTACGTTACTTATGGTATTGACTGAAACCAATGTCCCCACTGCCATGAGATCTTCCCGGAGCTCCTTCCTTGTTGTCCTTGGGTTAGCCTTGACTCTTCGGACAAGCCTGGCCTCGGCACGGAAGGAAACTTTCAAAGGCTGTCCAGGCCGTGGAAGGCTAACAGTAGTTCCATAAGCCTTCCACTTCCGAATGATGCTCCCAACAGTGGAGACAGGTAGGCCCAACTCCTTGGAAAGGGTTTTGTACCCCTTGCCAGCCTTGTGACCCTCCATGATCTTGTCTCTGATGGCCTTGGAATGCTCCTTTGTCTTTCCCATGTTGACCATGTATGAGTGCTGTTCACAAGTTTGGGGAGAGTCTTAATTAGTCAGAAAAGGCAGGAAAAAGAGATAATTAATCCAAACATGTGAAGCTCATTGTTTTTTGTGCCTGAAATACTTCTTAATACTTTAGGGGAACCAAACAGAATTCTGGTGGTTTGAGGGGTTGAATAATAAATGACCCTCTGAATAAACTTTTCACAATTTAAAAAAATAAAATAAAAAAGAAATAACATTCTTTTTTGCTGCAGTGCATTTCACACTTCCAGGCTGATCTACAGTCCAAATGTCACAGTGTCAAGTTAATTCCAAATGTGTAAACCTGCTAAATCTGCAGGGTGTTGAATACTACTTGTAGGCACTTGTGATGTATATATCTATGAAACTTACCTTCCATTCTCCTCAGGACAAAAACCCTGGACAATAAAATATAAAAAAGAAGAAAAACACTATATATATATATATATATATATATGTACATTTCATTGGATAATAGTCCTTTAACCCCTCCACCACCTGGATATTATCCATATTTTATTATTCCACATAAGAGCCATGACTTTATAATTTTTTGTAATTTTTTGTCAATATAGCCACATGAGGGCTTGCTTTTTGCAAGTGCTACTTTTGAATGACACCAATCATTCTGACACAAACTGTAGTGGAAAACAGGAAAAAATACAAGACCAAAAAACTTTACTCTGGCATTTTGATTTTTTTCTCATTACTAGATATGAGCGAACCGGCCGTGGTTCAGCTCGAGTTCGGTTCCTCGAACGGAGGTCTCGGTCGTGTTCGGTTCGGCGAACCACTCGAACCACATAGGAAACAATGGGAGGCAATCACAAACACATAAAAACACCTAGAAAACACCCTCAAAGGTGTCCAAAAGGTGACAAACAACACAACACAAACACATGGGAAAGTGACAAGGACATATACTCATGCGAAAACAAAAGAGCTGGACAAGGAAAAAGAGGAGGAGACACAGATATAGGCATGGCATGCCCTTCTAAAATCATGTAAATCACCGCAAGGTTACTCCAAGCGGAGTCTCCTTTTTTCCCAAAAATTGGGCCACACACACACCCACCCCTTCAGTGGCAGCACTTGTGCCCCAGTTGTACACTTCACAGCTAGATTTGCATCAAGCACATTCAAAAATACGCCATACTTAACCGTCCCCAGAATGACACCGGGGTAGGTAGCAAAGTCTTTCCTGATCCCAGATCTGTTCATCTTGGATCATTTTTAAAAACAATGTAAGCAAGGGTTACTCCAAGCGGAGTCTAACTTTTTTCCAAAAATTGTGCCCCACACACACCCACCCATTCAGTGGCAGCACTTGTGCCCCAGTTGTACACTTCACAGCTAGATTTGCATCAAGCACATTAAAAAATACGCCATACTTAACCATCCCCACGATGACACCGGGGTAGGTAGCAAAGTCTTTCCTGATCCCAGCTCTGTTCATCTTGGATCATTTTTAAAAACAATGTAAGCAACGGTTACTCCAAGCAGAGTCTCCCTTTTTTCCAAAAATTGTGCCCCACACACACCCACCCATTCAGTGGCAGCACTTGTGCCCCAGTTGTACACTTCACAGCAATTTTTGCATCAAGAACATTTAAAATCCAGAAGCATTTACTCTCCCCAGGATGACACAGGGGTAGTAAATTCCTTGTGGATCCATGACTTGTTCATTTTGATGAACGTTAGTCTGTCCACATTGTCACTGGACAGACGCGTGCGCTTATCTGTCAGCACACACCCAGCAGCACTGAAGACACGTTCACAGACAACGCTGGCAGCTGGACACGACAAGTTCTCCAAGGCGTAAGTGGAGAGCTCTGGCCATTTTTCAAGATTTGAAGCCCAAAATGAGCAAGGCTCCATTTGCAAAGTCATGGCATCGATGTTCATTTGGAGATACTCCTGTATCATCCTCTACAGCCGTTGACTATGTGTCAGACTTGTTGTCTCTGGTGGCCTTGCAAAGGATGGTCTAAAAAAATTATGAAAAGATTCAATAAAATTGCTGTTACCAGCACCACATACGGTGCTGCTGGTACGGGTAGACTTTTGAAGATGACGAGACCGTCCCATGCTTGTCAAGTTACAACTGGGAGACTCACTCCCTGCACCAGGGTTGTTTGGTGGAAAAGCTGAGCTAAGATCGAGTAACAGCTTTTGCTGATACTCCTGCATACATGCGTCCCTTTCTATGGCTGGAATTATGTCACAAAATTTGGACTTGTACCGGGGATCTAATAGTGTGGCAAGCCAGTAGTCATCATCACTTCTAATTTTGACAATACGAGGGTCATGTTGGAGGTAGTGCAGCAAGAAGGCGCTAATGTGTCTTGCGCAGCCATGCGGACCAAGTCCACGCTGTGTTTGTGGCATAGAGGTGCTAACCGTTCTTTCTTCCTCTGACATCTCCCCCCAACCTCTTTCAACTGAAATTTGACCAAGGTCTCCCTCATCCGCTGAGTCTTCCATGTCCATGGACAGTTCGTCCTCCATTTCTTCATGTTCTCCTGCACCTTCCTCAACATTTTGCCTGCTACCATGCGCCCTTGTTGATCCCTGTCCCCCATGGTCCCATGCCTGCCGCGTTGGTGATGATGAACGTCTGGACCTTGGTGATGTTGTTGTCTCTTGAGCATATGAATCCTCCTGTAGTTCCTCCCCTTCCTGTTGTCCCACCCCCTGACTCCGAATAGTGTTTAGCGTGTGCTCCAGCATGTAAATGACTGGAATTGTCATGCTGATAATGGCATTGTCAGCGCTAAACATATTCGTCGCCATGTCGAAACTGTGCAGAAGGGTGCATAGGTCCTTGATCTGAGACCACTCCATCAGGGTGATCTGCCCCACCTCTGCATCTCGTTGGCCCAGGCTATACGTCATGACGTATTGCACCAGGGCTCGACGGTGCTGCCACAGTCACTGTAACATGTGGCGAGTCGAATTCCAGCATGTCGGCACATGGTATTTCAGGCAATGAACCGGCAGGACGAAAGACTTCTGGAGCGATGCAAGTCACTCAGCAGCGGTGGTTGAACGGCGGAAGTGAGCAGACAGTTTTCGTGCCCTGTTCAGAAGGCCATCTAGGCCGGGATAGTGTGTTAAAAACTGCTGGACAACAAAGTTCAACACGTGAGCCATACAAGGCACGTGTGTCACCTTGCCCAGGCGAAGGGCCGCACCCAGGTTTGCAGCATTGTCGCACACGGCCTTACCAGGCAGCAGGTTGAGTGGAGACAACCATTTAATACAAGGATAGCCACTGGAATAGTATTAGTTATACGTCAATTATAATCAGCAATGTTTCAAGGCAGTATATCAACACTACAAAAAAATAGTCATTAAAATTTAACTTTTACTTAAATCACTAAAATGTGGTCAGAATCACAATTACAAGACAAACAAACAACCAACATGAATAAAAGAATTTGGCCCCTCCTTTTTTTGTCATAGGATATATAGTGGCCCAAAATAACACACCGCAAACAGAAATCGGATTTGTCTCACCAATTTTTTCTTTCAGTGAAGTTTCATTAGTAGAACCCAAGAAGGGTCTGAAGTATCTCCCGACGCGTTTCAATCAACTCTTCAGGGGAGTATTAAATGCATCTCAGGTCCCATAAAACATGGACCTTGCATTCATATAACATGCATTCTATAAATTTGTTCAATAAGATTGCGGTGATTCCATTATAGGTACCAATTATAGAGAGCCTGTTACCTATACAACATGCACATGGTACGGACGCCCGTGCTTCTCGCCCTATTCATATATATCAAACGCGTCGGGAGATACCTCAGACCCTTTTTGGGTTCTACTAATGAAACTTCAAGTAAAGTAAAAGTTAAATTTTAATGACTATTTTTTTGCAGTGTTGATATACTGCCTTGAAACATTGCTGATTATAAGAGAGAACCATTTACCAAACTCAGTCCCCAGAGCTGCCACAACTCAACCGCTGTGTGACTCTTATTTCCAAGACATTTCAAGCTAAAGACCGCCTGATGCCATTGCGCTCTGCTGTCAGCATAGTAGTGAGGGTTGTGTGATTCCTTCTGCGCAGTTAGAACGCTGGTGGCTTGGAGCGGAGGTGGAGGATCCAGACGAGGTGGAGGAGGCAGAAGCAATGGCGGAACTTGGACAGACAGAGGATTGACACACAAGTCGTGGGGATGGCAAGACTTGTGCAGCAGACCCTTCACCATCTATTACCATAGTTACCCAGTGCCCAGTCAGCGACATACAACGTCCCTGTCCATGCTTACTGGTCCGAGTATCGGTGGTGAAATGCACCCGTTCACACACAGAGTTTCTCAAGGAAGCGGTGATGTTGTGTGCGACATGCTGGTGTAGCGCAGGCACACCTTTCTTAGAGAAGTAGTGGCGACTGGGCATCTGGTACTGGGGCACAGCGACAGACATAAGGTCACTAAAATCCTGTGTGTCCACCAGGCGGAAAGGCAGCATTTCAGTAGCCAAGAGCTTACAGAGGGATAAAGTCAACCTCTTAGCTTTGTCATGGGTCGCAGGAAATGGCCTTTTATTTGTCCACATCTGAGGGACAGAGATCTGGCTGCTGTGTGTATAGTGTAGACGGTGTTGAGTAGGGTGTCCCTGGAAAAATGCAGGTTTGTGAGGAAAGTGCAGGCATAGACATGATGTTGCCTTCATCCAACATTGGTGCTATCGATGTCTGAGAGAGCTGTACACACGCACTTGTTTCCCCTTCCAAAACAACTGACGACCTACCAAGCAAACTGCCTGTTGCGGTTACAGTGGTGGAAGTTGTGCGTGGAAAACCAGGTGTGACAGCTGTCCCCACAGTCCTAGAAGATGAAGAGCGCGCGGATGCACTGGAAGGGGCAGGCGGTGGATGGTTCGCTCCGCTAGGCCGCATTGCAGCATGGTGAGCTTCCCACTGGGACATATGATATTTATTCATGTGACGATTCATGGAAGAAGTTGTCAAACTGCTGAGGTTTTGCCCTCTACTAACAGAATCACGACAAATTTTACAGATCACATAATTTGGGCGATCTTTTGCTATGTCAAAAAAGGACCAGGCTAGGCAAGGCTTAGAGGGCATGCGACCTGCTGATCCACCCCGACTAGTGCTCAGAGGCAGAATGGTGGCTGAGGATGCAGCTGTAGATGTGCTACCAGTACTCCGACTCTGTCCAGGAAGGCGCAAGGTAACTTCGTTGTCGGTTGCATCCTCCTCCACCGCATCTGTTGGTGTTGACCTCCTCGAGTGCCTGACTGTGGGTTGACAGTAGGTGGGATCTAGAACTTCCTCATCAATTGTTATGTTTGCACTCCCATCACCTTCAGACCGAGCCTCTTCTTGCCCTGACCAAATATTTATGTTGTCATCCCAATCTGATATCTGCGTCTCATCGTCATCAGTATGTTCCTCATTGTCTATAACAACAGGTGTTACAGTTTGTGAATAAGGGTCAACATTATGCTCAGAAACTTGGTCCTCACAGCCTGAATCAGAGTCACAAAGGTTCTGGGCATCACTGCAGACCATTTCCTGGTCTGTACTCACTGTAGCTTGGGAGCACACCTCTGATTCCCAGGCTATAGTGTTACTGAACAGTTCGGCAGACTCAGCCATCTCAGTTCCACCATACTGTGCAGGGCGGATGGAGACTTCAGAGCTGGGAGAAAGCAAGTGTGATTGGGATGACATCAGAGAACTGGTGTTTTTTGGATGCGGTAGTTGAGGTGGCGGAGAGGGCACTTGTTGGACCACTTGAGATCCATTCAAGCATTTTCTTTTTTTGGCCATCATCTACCTTTGGTCCAGTTGTTCGTTTCCGTAAAAAAGGGAGCACATCGGATTGTCCACGGTAAGTAGTAGACATCTTACTTTTCCTGGAAGATGGTCTATCTTCAGCAGATGATAATGGAGCTTTGCCACCTTCCCCACGGACAAACCCTTTTTTTCCTTTTCCAACACGCCTCTTCCCCTTTCCACCAGCATCTGTCATATAGCCACTCATTTTGATTGCGACAAGATTGGGCACTTAAAATGTGGTAGTAAAAATTGAGAGGTGGTGTAGATTGCAGCGGTGGTCTATCTTTATTAACAGCAGAATAAACAACAATAACTATCCCTGACAATGCAACTACGGCCCTTAAACTGGCAGCATAGTTTGCTATTAGAATGGCTTAGTAACAATGAGTTTGAGTGTGCAATGCAGAAGTGCTGCAAATAGATTTGCACTAGTGGGACACTAATGGAAGTCCAACAGCCACTTTTAGGATGCCACTAAGTTTACTCACTGTTTGCTAGTATAATGGCTTAGTAATAATGAGTTTCAGTGTGCAATGCAGAGGTGCTGCAAATAGCTTTGCACCAGTGGGACAATAATGGAAGTCCAACAGCCACTTTTAGGATGCCACTAAGTTTACTCAGTGTTTGCTAGTATAATGGCTTAGTAACAATGAGTTTTAGTGTGCAATGCAGTGGTGCTGCAAATAGCTTTGCACCAGTGGGACACTAATGGAAGTCCAACAGCCACTTTTAGGATGCCACTAAGTTTACTCAGTGTTTGCTAGTATAATGGCTTAGTAAGAATGAGTTTCAGTGTGCAATGCAGAGGTGCTGCAAATAGCTTTGCACCAGTGGGACAATAATGGAAGTCCAACAGCCACTTTTAGGATGCCACTAAGTTTACTCAGTGTTTGCCAGTATAATGGCTTAGTAACAATGAGTTTCAGTGTGCAATGCAGAGGTGCTGCAAATAGATTTGCACTAGTGGGACAATAATGGAAGTCCAACAGCCACTTTTAGGATGCCACTAAGTTTACTCAGTCTTTGCCAGTATAATGGCTTAGTAACAATGAGTTTCAGTGTGCAATGCAGAGGTGCTGCAAATAGATTTGCACTAGTGGGACACTAATGGAAGTCCAACAGCCACTTTTAGGATTCCACTAAGTTTACTCAATGTTTGCTAGTATAATGGCTTAGTAACAATGAGTTTCAGTGTGCAATGCAGTGGTGCTGCAAATAGCTTTGCACCAGTGGGACAATAATGGAAGTCCAACAGCCACTTTTAGGATGCCACTAAGTTTACTCAGTGTTTGCTAGTATAATGGCTTAGTAACAATGATTTTCAGTGTGCAATGCAGTGGTGCTGCAAATAGCTTTGCACCAGTGGGACAATAATGGAAGTCCAACAGCCACTTTTAGGATGCCACTAAGTTTACTCAGTGTTTGCTAGTATAATGGCTTAGTAACAATGAGTTTCAGTGTGCAATGCAGAGGTGCTGCAAATAGATTTGCACTAGTGGGACACTAATGGAAGTCCAACAGCCACTTTTAGGATGCCACTAAGTTTACTCAGTGTTTGCTAGTATAATGGCTTAGTAACAATGAATTTCAGTGTGCAATGCAGTGGTGCTGCATATAGCTTTGCACCAGTGGGACAATAATGGAAGTCCAACAGCCACTTTTAGGATGCCACTAAGTTTACTCAGTGTTTGCTAGTATAATGGCTTAGTAACAATGAGTTTCAGTGTGCAATGCAGAGGTGCTGCAAATAGCTTTGCACCAGTGGGACAATAATGGAAGTCCAACAGCCACTTTTAGGATGCCACTAAGTTTACTCAGTGTTTGCCAGTATAATGGCTTAGTAACAATGAGTTTCAGTGTGCAATGCAGAGGTGCTGCAAATAGATTTGCACTAGTGGGACACTAATGGAAGTCCAACAGCCACTTTTAGGATGCCACTAAGTTTACTCAGTGTTTGCTAGTATAATGGCTTAGTAACAATGAGTTTCAGTGTGCAATGCAGTGGTGCTACAAATAGCTTTGCACCAGTGGGACAATAATGGAAGTCCAACAGCCACTTTTAGGATGCCACTAAGTTTACTCAGTGTTTGCTAGTATAATGGCTTAGTAACAATGAGTTTCAGTGTGCAATGCAGTGGTGCTGCAAATAGATTTGCACTAGTGGGACAATAATGGAAGTCTAACAGCCACTTTTAGGATGCCACTAAGTTTACTCAGTGTTTGCTAGTATAATGGCTTAGTAACAATGAGTTTCAGTATGCAATGCAGTGGTGCTGCAAATAGCTTTGCACCAGTGGGACAATAATGGAAGTCCAACAGCCACTTTTAGGATGCCACTAAGTTTACTCAGTGTTTGCTAGTATAATGGCTTAGTAACAATGAGTTTCAGTGTGCAATGCAGAGGTGCTGCAAATAGATTTGCACTAGTGGGACACTAATGGAAGTCCAACAGCCACTTTTAGGATGCCACCAAGTTTACTCAGTGTTTGCTAGTATAATGGCTTAGTAACAATGAATTTCAGTGTGCAATGCAGTGGTGCTGCATATAGCTTTGCACCAGTGGGACAATAATGGAAGTCCAACAGCCACTTTTAGGATGCCACTAAGTTTACTCAGTGTTTGCTAGTATAATGGCTTAGTAACAATGAGTTTCAGTGTGCAATGCAGAGGTGCTGCAAATAGATTTGCACTAGTGGGACACTAATGGAAGTCCAACAGCCACTTTTAGGATGCCACTAAGTTTACTCAGTGTTTGCTAGTATAATGGCTTAGTAAGAATGAGTTTCAGTGTGCAATGCAGTGGTGCTGCAAATAGCTTTGCACCAGTGGGACAATAATGGAAGTCCAACAGCCACTTTTAGGATGCCACTAAGTTTACTCAGTGTTTGCCAGTATAATGGCTTAGTAACAATGAGTTTCAGTGTGCAATGCAGAGGTGCTGCAAATAGATTTGCACTAGTGGGACACTAATGGAAGTCCAACAGCCACTTTTAGGATGCCACTAAGTTTACTCAGTGTTTGCTAGTATAATGGCTTAGTAACAATGAATTTCAGTGTGCAATGCAGTGGTGCTGCAAATAGATTTGCACCAGTGGGACAATAATGGAAGTCCAACAGCCACTTTTAGGATGCCACTAAGTTTACTCAGTGTTTGCTAGTATAATGGCTTAGTAACAATGAGTTTCAGTGTGCAATGCAGTGGTGCTGCAAATAGCTTTGCACCAGTGGGACAATAATGGAAGTCCAACAGCCACTTTTAGGATGCCACTAAGTTTACTCAGTGTTTGCTAGTATAATGGCTTAGTAACAATGAGTTTCAGTGTGCAATGCAGAGGTGCTGCAAATAGATTTGCACTAGTGGGACACTAATGGAAGTCCAACAGCCACTTTTAGGATGCCACTAAGTTTACTCAGTGTTTGCTAGTATAATGGCTTAGTAACAATGAATTTCAGTGTGCAATGCAGTGGTGCTGCATATAGCTTTGCACCAGTGGGACAATAATGGAAGTCCAACAGCCACTTTTAGGATGCCACTAAGTTTACTCAGTGTTTGCTAGTATAATGGCTTAGTAACAATGAGTTTCAGTGTGCAATGCAGAGGTGCTGCAAATAGATTTGCACTAGAGGGACACTAATGGAAGTCCAACAGCCACTTTTAGGATGCCACTAAGTTTACTCAGTGTTTGCTAGTATAATGGCTTAGTAAGAATGAGTTTCAGTGTGCAATGCAGTGGTGCTGCAAATAGCTTTGCACCAGTGGGACAATAATGGAAGTCCAACAGCCACTTTTAGGATGCCACTAAGTTTACTCAGTGTTTGCTAGTATAATGGCTTAGTAACAATGAGTTTCAGTGTGCAATGCAGAGGTGCTGCAAATAGATTTGCACTAGTGGGACACTAATGGAAGTCCAACAGCCACTTTTAGGATGCCACTAAGTTTACTCAGTGTTTGCTAGTATAATGGCTTAGTAAGAATGAGTTTCAGTGTGCAATGCAGTGGTGCTGCAAATAGCTTTGCACCAGTGGGACAATAATGGAAGTCCAACAGCCACTTTTAGGATGCCACTAAGTTTCCTCAGTGTTTGCTAGTATAATGGCTTAGCAACAATGAGCTTGAGTGTGCAAAGGGCAGGAGGGTACAGTGGCAGGGTTGTGGGTCAGTGTACAGTAAAGGAAGCCTCACTTTCTATCCCTCCTAATGGGGAAATGCAGCGAGGAAATCCCTGAGCTTAGCTACACAGACGCTGGTATCTTCTGTAGCTGTTAAAATCTGGCTCTGAGCCTGCTGGAATTAGCCCTTACAAGGGCTAATAGAAACTTCTATCCCTATTCTGTATAGCGCTGTGTGTAGAGTGTACACAGCAATATCGGAGACAGGAGATACGCCAGCGGTGACTGACACCCAGACGCAGAAGGCATATAATGGCGTCTGGATGGGCAGATACCTGTTTTTATAATGCAGGGACATGTGACATGGACATCCTATCACACATGCCGTTGCTTCTCTGGCTAAAAGTCCACTTAGCTGTGTGTGTGTCTGGGATTGGCTGACATGCTGGCCCGCCCCACTACACGCGCGCGCTTAGGGAAGGAAAACAAGGGAAAAAAAAATGGCGATCGCCATTATCCCAGCAGCAGTGATCTGAATGAGCTGTTCCCGCACACTATACGCTGAAATTTCATAATAGTGTGAGTCACAGAGTGACTTACACTATTACAGTGGCTTTTTGCTGCTAGAACCGTTCTCAAACGTAACTAGAACTATCGAGCTTTAGCAAAAAGCTCGAGTTCTAGTTCGATCTAGAACAACCCCCAAAATCACTCGAACCGCGAACTGGAGAACCACGAACCACGAACCGCGCTCAACTCTACTCATTACTCCCTTTGCGGATCAGATTTATTTATTTCATATTTTGATAGATCAGGCATGTCTGAAAGCGGCAATACCAAAAATGTGTTTTTGGTTTTTTTATTATTATTTTATTTTCAATGGGGGAAAGATGGGTGATTTGAGTTGTTAGGTTTAATTTTTATTTAATAATCTTAAAACATAAAACATTTAAAACATTTTTTACTTTTTTTATTGATATTACTAGTCCCCGTATGAAACTTGAAGCTTACATTTTCCGATCACTTCTGCTGTTCAGAGAAGTGCTTTAGCACCTATGTGAACAGCAGAAATGCTTATCTCCTGTGGATACCGGCACTCAGCAGGCATTCAGTGGAACTACGTCATGATAGTTACATGGGTCACCAGATGGCACCTAGCTATCATTACTACCCATCGGCGCCCGATGAGTTATGTAGCAGTATGTCCAAGGTCATAAAAGGGATTAAAAAGCTCAGCATGTCAGAGGCTCCATTGATAAATATTCTTATTGTTCTCATCTTCCTCGTGCTTCTGATGTTTGTTTGCTGCACTTATACTAATGGAATCTTCCATGTTTTGTACCTAGACTTTGTGCTTATTCATGATCAATTTACTGATGTAATTCAAATAAATTTCTTGGTATATTCCACTTATCACTCATATTATTTGATTGACACTTCTATACCTCATTTGAAGTATATATGACGGTTGCACTTTGTAGTGCAAAATAGTGGTCATTCTGTGCTCCAGCTAATAATTGCTATTTCATTATCTAAATAGTGGAATATCAGTCCTCCAGATAAAAATAGGTATTTTCTCATATAAATAGTGGCCATTCTATGGTCAAGCTAAAAATTGATATTTCCTCATTTAAGTAGTGCCCATTCAGTGGTCAAGCTCAAAATTGCTATTTCCCTGTCTAAATAGTTGAAAATCAGTGCTCCAGCTAAAAATTGATATTTCCTTACCTAAACAGTGGTCATTCTGTGGTCGAGTTCAAAATTGCTATTTCACAGCTGTACGATATTTAGATAAGGGCCAGAAAGAGCATGTGCTACAGTGGATGGCAAGCGCTGCATCAAGTTTCCTCTCCTCCTCTTCATCTACCTCATCTCCACACAAAGTACAGTCCTCGGAGGTCGCACCCCAATTACCCTTGTTTACCACCATGTCTCCACTCTCCAACCACGAAACTGACTATAGGGAACCACAGATGAGAGAGTCTGCAGAGCTTTTCACACATTTTATTCCATGGGCATCAGAGGTCTGCCTCACAGATTCCCAGACTCAACAGGAGGAAAGCAGCTGCACCGATGTCCAAAATCTTTTTCAGTTGGATCCGGTGTCAAACAAAGTAGAGCACGAGCAAAATCCTGTCAGGGTCATGAGTGGGATGACAGAGAGGATGATGATAAGGTTGGAGAACCCACTTGCTGATAGCTCAGTAAAAGAGGTGAAGGAGGAGGAGGAAGACAAATACATTTTGTTGCCAATTCCCTCACAAACACATAGTGACGCAACCACGTCAAATCACTGCATCCTCAGCCACAACTCTAACTGTGGACAGCAGCAGTCGTGAGTCTGCAGTTTGCAGGAAGGGTTGCCTAGCCTGAGCCTTTTTGGAGATCACAAAGGATCACCCAACTTTCATCATCTGCCAACTTTGTAAACAACAACTCAGTAGAGGCAAAAATTGCAATAATTTGACTACTACATGGATGAATTGGCACATGCTCTATTAACATACGTTACTCTTACAAGCTTACTGTGCTAAAACATGGCCTAGCGGGCCTCCCCAAGCACTGGTTGACCCACCAACTGCATCTGCTGTTTCTTATTCATCCTGCATCACCTTCTAAACTATTCTCTCACAGATCTCCAGTCACAGAACCTCCACTTGTTTACCTGCTACAGTTGAAGTGAGTGAAAGCCCGTTGGCTGTTATTGAAGTTACAATGCCTGTTTTTTTTTTACCCATGTAAGACACTGCATACACCACATGTTTCTTTATCCAGCATTACATCTCTGCCTATGCCTCCCTCACAATTCACCAGTTTGTCGTGTACACCCTACTCCACCCTCTCTGAGCACAGCAGCCAGCCCTCGGTCACGCAGTTGTCACATAAAAAGATTTTTTCTTCCTATACATGCCAGCACTAAGAGCTTCAACTTAACCATATTAAACTGTTGGCCATGCATTGCTGCATATCCATCTGGTGGATACAGACAGTTCACGAAAATTGATGGCCATGGCAGTCCCCCAGTACTAGTTGCCCAGTCACCATAACTTCTCTAATAAAGCTATGCCTGCGCTACACCAGCATTATGCAGGCAACATCACCTGTTCCTTGAAAAACTCTGTGTCTGATAGGGTGGTTTTCACCACTGACACTTGGACGAACAAGCATGGTCAGGGCATTACATCTCGGTCACTGTACACTGGGTGACTCTGGCTGTGGCGGGGGCAAGGGGCTGCCCCACAAGTCTTGGAATCCCCAAGGCTTGAGGGACAAACCTCTGTATCTACCATGTCTAATGTGGTAGATCTAATTTCTAATGCTCAGGTGCTTGACTCGAGCAATGAGCATAATGGAAGTCAATGGGAAACTCCAGCATTTTTATGGCAGATGTCTTGAGAGGTCTGAAGAGGTCCTGGAAATTACTGAAATGGATGGAAACACCACTTAAATTGAATAACATCAGCACAGGTAATATGCCAGGGCACATCTCTGACTCCCAGCTCACTGCTGAAAACAATGTTGTCAGAGTATTACACCACTTTTACGGACTGACAATAAAACATACAAAACCGATGATAATTTTGATTTTAATGGACAAAATGTTAGAAAATATTCTTTCCTGTATATTGACATGTTTCTAAGGCAAACTTAATTAACAAGAAAAAATTGTTTTAAACCCTTAAAACCTCGACCCTTTTGTCTATATTAACACTGAGCATTCTTTCAGAAGTGCAACAGTTTCCCATTTCAGTCACGAAAAATAAACAATAGTGTGTATTAACTTTTTGAAATTTCATACCTTTTTGTCTGGGACTGTAAAATCAGATTTTAATTTGCATCAAAGTCATTAAAAACACTGCCAAAAACAGGAGCAAAAATTTAACGTGTGAACATAGCCTTAATAGCTGGTCCATCGCTAATAACTAAATTTCCCTACACCATACAGTACAGTAGATGACATAGTGCACTACAGTTCAAAAGTTTGGGGTAACCCAGACAAAATTGTCTTTTCCATGAAAAATCATACTTTTATTTATCAAATGAGTTGCATAATGAATAGAAAATATAGTCCAGACATTGACTAGGTTAGAAATAATTATTTTTACTTGAAATAATAATTTTCTCCTTCAAACCTTGCTTTCGTTAAAGAATGCTTCCTTTGCAGCAAATATAGCTTTGCAGACCTTTGGCATTTTAGCTGTTAATTTGCTGAGGTAATCAGGAGATATTTCACACCATGCTTCCAGAAGCCCTTCTCACAAGTTGGAGTGGCTTGATGGGCACTTTTTGATGATACGGTCAAGCTGCTCCCACAACAGCTCAATAGGGTTGAGATCTGGTGGCTGGGCTGGCCACTCCATTACAGATAGAATACCAGCTGCCTGCTTCTTTCCTAAATAGTTCATGCATAATTTGGAGGTGTGCTTTGGGTCATTATCCTGTTCTAGAATGAAATTGGCTCCAATCAAGAGCTGTCCACAGGGTATGGCATGGTGTTGCAAAATGGAGTGATAGCCTTCCTTATTCAAAATCCCTTTTACATTTGTACAAATCTCTCACTTTAGCAGCTTGAAAGAAACCTCAGACCATCACATTACCTCCACCATGCTTGACAAATGGCATCAGGCACTCTTCCAGCATCTGTTCAGTTGTTCTGCATCTCACAAATATTCTTCTTTGTGATCCAGACACCTCAAACTTCGATTCGTCTGTCCATATCACTTTTTTCCAATCTTCCTTTGTCTAATGTCCGTGTTCTTTTGCCTATATTAATCTTTTCCTTTTATTAGCCAGTAAAGTCACCTCTTCACTGTAGACGTTGACACTGGCATTTTGCAGGTACTATTTAAAAAAGCAGCCATTTGAGGACCTGTGAGGCGTCGATTTCTCAAACTAGAGACACTTGTCTTGTTGCTCAGTTGTGCAGCCGGGCCTCACACTTTTCTTTCTACTCTGGTTAGAGCCCGTTTTTGGTCTCCTCTGAAGGGAGTAGTACACATCGTTGTAGGAAATTTTCAGTTTTTTGGCAATTTCTCACATGGAATATCCTTAATTTCTAAGAACAAGAATAGACTGTTGAGCTGCACATAAAAGTTCTATTTTTCTGTCCATTTTGAGAGTTTAATGGAACCAACAAATGTAATGCTCCAGATTCTCAACTAGCTCAAAGGAAGGTCAGTTTTATAGCTTATCTAATCAGCAATACTGTTTTCAGCTGTGCTAACATACTTGCACAAGGGTTTTCAAGGGATTTCTAAACATCCATTAGCCTTCTAACACAGTTAGCAAACACAATGTACCATTAGAACACTGAAGTGGTGGTTGTTGGAAATGGTTTTATATACACTTATGTAGATATTGCATTCAAAACCAGACGTTTGCAGCTAGAATAGTAATTTACCA
Source organism: Anomaloglossus baeobatrachus (assembly GCF_048569485.1). Taxonomy (NCBI): domain Eukaryota; kingdom Metazoa; phylum Chordata; class Amphibia; order Anura; family Aromobatidae; genus Anomaloglossus; species Anomaloglossus baeobatrachus. The sequence continues at coordinate 161,811,338 of NC_134354.1, read as the reverse complement.
CATAAACAATGTATAGAGGGTATTTCTGTTTAATGCTAGCTTCTTTGAAAAAAAAAGTGTTTTTTTCAAAAATAAGGAAATATCTAAGTAACCCTAAACTTTTCAACCGTAGTGTTTATAGTGGGAAATAAAACTAGACCAGTCAGTAGTCACAGGTAAATGTAATTTTAAAGTTTTACTAACTTTATCTGGGCATTTGTTGTGTGTGATATGATCAGAAACATCTTGTTTAATTTATGAAGGAGGGACTGTGAAACTCACAAAGCCTATGCAGACAATGTAAAAACTACCAAAAACTAGAAGGAAGAGGGACTCCGATACACTTTTTATTAGACATAAAGGAGAGCCTCATACATCTTCTGTTAAAATTGTTAGGTAGTGAAGCTGCTACACTTATAAAAGCTTTGCACTAAGTGCAAGGGCTGAAAAAAATAGAAGGAAGAACTGCAATACCCCCTGGAAGACATGAAGAGCAGGGCCTCAGACATTATTTTTGAGCATTTTTAAAGACTGGGACTCCTAGACTGGTAAAGTCTATGCAGTAAGTGCAAAGGCTACCAAAAACTAGAAGGATCAAATGGAATATTACAAACAAGTGTTATAGATAAGATACTCATATTCAATTATGGTACAATATTACAAAGAATCTGGCAAAGGCTATGCACTCAGTGCAAGGCCAAGCTAGAATTCCACGGACTGATTGTAATACATGCAGCAAGAGTAAGGAAGGAGGTCCTCTGACTACATTTTGTGTCAATTTTAAAAATATTCAGACTCCTATCCTGGTATAGCCTATGTACTCATTGCAAGGACTATCTATAATTAAAAGGAGGGATTGTACAAACAGCAAAGAACTGTAAGGAAAGAAACATTGACTATATGCCGACAATGGTAACCTATCCCTTCTTCAGCAGCTAGCCTTATAGTAATAAAGTCTAAGAGAAAGGGCTGCTAAAAAATAGGAGGCACTCAGATAAACCTTGGTAGAGATGGAGACTAGGGCCTCTGAATACAATTTACTTTAATTTTAAAATTGTTCTTAATTTGTGATTTTCAAACTGGGAGAGGTTATGCAGGAAGTGCGAGGTCTAGCGAAAATGAACAACAGATGTACAGGAGTCACTCTGAATAAATGTTAGTTCAATTTTAAACACACTCTGAATTTTTGACTTTCAAATGGGGAAAGGATATGCAGTCATTAAAGCCTGCGATATCACGATCGATTGTACCCGCCCCCATCGTTTGTGCGTCACGGGCAATTGATTGCCCGTGGCGCACAAAGTCGTAAATCCCCCATCACAAGTACTTACCTCCCTTGTGACGTCGCTGAGGGCGGCGAACATCCACTTCCTGAAGTGGGAAGGATGTTCGGCGTCACAGCGACGTCACACGGCGGCCGACCAATAGAGGCGGAGGGGCGGAGATGAGCGGGATGTAAACATTCCGCCCACCTCCTTTCTTCCTCATAGCCGGCGGGTGCCGCGGGACGGAGGTAAGCTGCTGTTCATCGTTCCCGGGGTGTCACATGGAGCGGCATGTGCTACCCCAGGAACGGTGAGCAACAAGCGCCATTTCAATTAAACGAGATTATGAAACCGAGCGACGAGTACACGACTCGTGAGCGATACTGCATCGCTTTGAGGTGTCACACAGCCCGACGTCGCAAGCGATGCCGGATGTGCTTCACAAAAACCGTGACCCCGACGATCTATCGCAAGATAGATCGTCTCGTGTAAAGCACCCTTAAGAGGCCTAGTCAAACTGACTATTAGGCATGGGTGACGTTATGGGACACAAGGATGTATAAGGCACAGACACCAAACTGGGAGAAATAGTGAGGGCTGTGTATCAGCCACTGCAATCTTGTTGCGGAAATTCTCAGTATCTACAAGCGTAAACACCAATATTTTCAGGGCAAGCAGTCTGGAAATGTGGCCATTTAGTTTTCAGTCTTCTTCCTGAGATATTGGCTGACTTCTTTTAACTTACCCATCATGTTACACAAAGAAGCAGTGTGTCTCAGGTGCACATTAAAATACATCCACAGGTGTGACTCTAATTAATTAACTCAGATGTTGCCAATAAACCTATCAGAAGCTTCCAAAGACATGACTTCATATGGACTGTCCCAAATTGTTTCAAGGCATAGTACTCTTACGGGCACTTTACACGCTGCGATATCGCTATCGATATCGCTAGCAAGTGTACCCGCGCCCATCGGTTGTGCGTCATGGGAAAATTGCTGCCCGTGGCGCACAACATCGCTTACACCCGTCACACAGACTTACCTTCCCTGCTACGTCACTGTGGCCGGTGAACCGCCTGCTTTCTAAGGGGGCGGTTCGTGCAGCGTCACAGCGACGTCACATGGCAGCCATCCAATAGAAGCAGAGGGGCAGAGATGAGCAGGCGGAATATCCCGCCCACTTCCTTCCTCATTGCAGGTGGACGCAGGTAAGGAGATGTTCGTCGTTCCTGCGGTGTCACACATAGCGATGTGTGATGCCGCAGGAACGACGAACAACCAGCACCACCAACGATATTATTAAAAGGAGCGACGTGTCAACGATCAACCATTTTTGACGTTTTTGCAATCGTTGATTGCCGCTCCTAGCTGTCACATGCTGCGATGTTGCTAACGACGCCGGATGTGCGTCACAAACACTGTGACCCTGGCGATATATCGTTAGCGACGCCGGATGTACTGTCACACGCATTGTTGCATGTAAAGCACACTTTAGTGTATGTAAACGTTTGATTTGCAGAAAGTAATAAAAATGCCTTAAAACATTCTCTCTCTCATTATTCTGGCATTTGGAAAATATAAATAATTTTGGTTCCTAATTGACCTAAAACAGGAAAGGTTTATTCTGATTTCATGTCCGAGAATGAGAAAAACATGCATATGTGTCATTTTAGATAGTGTATGCAAACTTCTAGTTTCAACTGTACGTACGCAGCTAAAAGCAGTAATATTAGAGAATAGATTAGATTTTTAGCTATCAGCAGCAGCACGCTAATACACGATCCCTACTCTCGAATTTCAAAAGACACTAATTGCAAACTAAAAGTGATATTTAAAGGGAATTCAATAGATTTTTTTTTAGCTATCAGCAGGAGAAGCACGCTGTGCAAGGCTAGAATTCCTGCATACAGGCCCATAATACACAATGCGTACTCCAGAATCTCAACCAACACTAATTGCAAACTAATAGCAGTATTTATAGAGAATAGAATAGATTTTAGAGCTAACAGCAGCAGCACACTGTGTAAGGCTAGAATCCCTGGCTACAGGCCTGTAATACACAATCCTTACTCCAGAATCTCAACCGACACTAATTTCAATCTAAAGGCCACTTTACATGCTGCGATATCATTACCGATATCGCTAGCATGCGTACCTGCCCCCATTGGTTGTGCGACACGGGCAAATCGCTGCCCGTGGTGCACAACATCGCTCAGACCCGTCACATTACTTACCTGCCTAGCGATGTCGCTGTGACCGGCGAACCGCCTCCTTTCTAAGGGGGCGGTTCATTCGGCGTCACAGCAACGTCACTAAGCGGGTGCCCAGTAGAAGCGGAGGGGTGGAGATGAGCGGGACGTAATATCCTGCCCACCTCCTTCCTTCCTCATTGCCGGTGGCCGCAGGTAAGGTTCCTCATTCCTGCGGTGTCACACATAGCGATGTGTGCTGCCGCAGGAACGACAAACTACATCGTACACGCAGCAGCAACAATAATTGAGAATAGGGGGGACATGTCACCGATTAGCGATTTTGCACGTTTTTGCGACGATGCAAAATCGCTCATAGGTGTCACACACAATGACATCGCTAAAGCGGCGGCCAGATGTGCATCACAAATTCCGTGACCCCAACGAGATCGCTTGAGCGAAGTCGTAGCGTGTAAAGCGGCCTAAAGAGTGGTACTTCAAGAGGATAGATTCCATTTTTATCTGGCTGTTTAATGCTACAATCCCTGCCTACATGCCTCTAATACATTATGCCTACTCCAGAAGCTTGTCCTACACTAAATTTAGTTAAGAGCGGTATTATTAGAGAATAAAAAATATATTTTAGCCAGAAGCACACTGTGTAACGCAAGAGTCCCCTACCTCAGGCCCGTAATACTTGATCCCTACTCCAGCAGCTTGCTCTATACTAAATGCAGCTAAGAGTGGTATTGTTAGAGGATAGATTAAAAAAAAATATAGATATCAGTAGCACGGTGTGTAAGGCTAGAATCCCTGCCTACAGGCCTCTAATAAACTATGCCTACTCCAGAAACTCACCGTACAGGGAATGACAAATAAAAACAGTACTATTAGAGAATGGAATAGATTTCATTTAGACCTGAAGAGGACTGTTTGTTTACTGTCGTACTACCAGGTACTGTGACACTATAACACACGGTCCCTTTTCTAACAGAATCTCTCTCTAGTACTTACACTATTTCCGGGTAGAGTGAGGAAAATATTGCATCTCTGGGTCTTATATAGACCAGATGACACTATGCGGCTGACCAGTCACAGTAATGTCAGTAGCCAACATGGCTACAGCATTACCATGACTGGCATGCAATCCCTTCATGTTTACTGGCTGTTAAAAAGCTTTTAAGCATACAGGGAGAGTACTTGAGCATGGCGCCCGATAACCAGAATATTTGATTGAGTATCGAGTGTTGCGAGCACTCAAATCCTCGATCGGGTACCAAGCGTGCTCACCCATCACTAATGAAATTTGTTGCTAAACTTTTAAACCTTTTAAAATTTTAACCACATAAAAGGACTTTTAAATAGAATACTGACTTAAGGTGCACATATGGTAAATATTATTATCTGATTTAATGGTTTAAAAATTTAAAATTTGAAGATTGCAAAGTTTTCCAAATTTTCATCTATTTTCGTAGATAAACGCAAAATATATCAACTAAAACTTTCCAGTAACATAAAGTGCAATGTGTCATGAAAAAAATAAATGTAGAATCACAGGGATATGAAGATGCATTTCAGAGTTATCGTATAAATTGAAATATCAGATTTAAAAACACAAAGGCAAAAATTGTCTTAGTCAATAAAATATTACATTTTTATAATAACATTTTTCATTTTTCAGGTAATACTGTTTGGAAGGTTCATTATATCTCTCCCAAGTTCAGCCCAGAAGGAGCTGGGGCATGCTATGGCTCAAAGCTGTGTGGCTGCAGTGATGAGATGGTGATCTACCACGTACCACCACTGCTTTATAATCTCTCCAATGATCCTTCTGAGAAGAATCCTTTCCCTATTAATTCAGAACTATACAATGAAGTGCTGAAAACCGTACAGAAGGCTGTGGCACACCATAATGCATCACTACATGCGGTGCCCCTGCAGCTATATAAATTCAATAACCTGTGGGATCCCCGGCTGCAGCCATGCTGTGGAAGTTTTCCTTTCTGTTGGTGCAATAAGCAAAATGCTACATAATTTTTAATAGTAGTTTTATTATTTCAAAAATTTGCATAAAACAATAAAGCTTAAGTTTGAGATTTATATAAATCTTTTTACATTCTTTTAGTCTTCCATTACACAAGCTTTGGCTGCAATCTGATCTAAAAAGTATTGATGAGTAGTGATGGGCGAACTCGGACTGTAAAGTTCAGGGTCCATACCGATCATCTAGTGACCGTGCCTGGACCCCAAGCAAGCACTTCTCAGGAAAGTCCGTATTACTGTTTGGGTTCAGCCACACAGATAAAACTAAAAAAAAAAGGAAATGGACACAAAATGGAGATTAAAGCACGACAATTATGCTAACTGACTTACCCCGCAGCTGTCACATTGTTTCGGGTTTGCTCATTAAATCTCATGAATATTCACTGTTTTCCTCGCCCACCTTCTGTAACAGCATCTGTAATTGGTTGCAGTCAGACTGCTGGTGTTTTGGTGTCTGTGATTGGTTGCCCTCACACCAGGTGACTGAATTCCGGAAGTGGAGTGTAAAAAAAAATGGCATAGAGTCCCCCGTATTTTGATACCCAGCACAGATAAATAATCAATATACATGATCACTCTGATTGGAGCGGACCCCTCCTAGCCACATATAAATCCTACAAATGACATTGGGAGTCAAAGGGCAATACTAAAAAAGAGGTGTAACTTTATTTTTCATAAACAATAAAATGGCATAGATAACAAGTAAAGTACAGGTAGACAAATAGGTCAGGGAAACACACACAAAATAAGGAGGGGTGGTACAGTTGACAATCTTGTGCATACAGGGACATATACAACCCAAGTAGGAATGTATTTTTATATGTATATATATATATATATATATATATATATATATATATACATACTGCGTGCAGACTTATTAGGCAAATGAGTATTTTGATCACATGATACTTTTTATACATGTTGTCCTACTCCAAGCTGTATAGGCTTGAGACCCAACTACCAATTAAGTAAATAAGGTGATGTGCATCTCTGTAATGAGGAGGTGTGGTGTAATGACATCAACACCCTATATAAGGGGTGCATACTTATTAGGCAACTTCCTTTCCTTTGGAAAAATGGGTCAGAAGAGAGATTTGACGGGTTCTGAAAAGTCCAAAATTGTAAGATGTCTTGCAGAGGAATGCAGCAGTCTTGAAATTGCCAAACTTTTGAAGCGTGATCACCGAACAATCAAGCGTTTCATGGCAAATAGCCAACAGGGTCGCAAGAAGCGTGTTGGGCAAAAAAGGCGCAAAATAACTGCCCATGAATTGAGGAAAATCAAGCGTGAAGCTGCCAAGATGCCATTTGCCACCAGTTTGGCCATATTTCAGAGCTGCAATGTTACTGGAGTATCAAATAGCACAAGGTGTGCCATACTCAGGGACATGGCCAAGGTAAGGTAGGCTGAAAAACGACCACCTTTGAACAAGAAACATAAGATCAAACGTCAAGACTGGGCCAAGAAATATCTTAAGAATGATTTTTCAAAGGTTTTATGGACTGATAAAATGAGAGTGACTCTTGATAGGCCAGATGGATGGGCCAGAGGCTGATCAGTAAAGGGCAGAGAACTCCACTCCGACTCAGACGCCAGCAAGGTGGAGGTGGGGTACTGGTATGGGCTGGTATCATCAAAGATGAACTTGTGGGACCTTTTCAGGCTGAGGATGGAGTGAAGCTCAACTCCCAGACCTACTGCCAGTTTCTGGAAGACAACTTCTTCAAGCAGTGGTACAACAAGATGTCAGTATCGTTAAAAAAAAACCCATGATTTTCATGCAGGACAATGCTCCATCACATGCATCCAACTACTCCACAGTGTGGCTGGCCAGTAAAGGTCTAAAAAATGAAAAAATAATGACATGGCCCCCTTGTTCACCTGATCTGAACCCCACAGAGAACCTGTGGTCCCTCATAAAATGTGAGATCTACAGGGAGGGAAAACAGTACATCTCTCAGAACAATGTCTGGTAGGCTGTAGTGGCTGCTGCACGCAATGTTGATCGTAAACAGATCAAGCAACTGACAATCTATGGATGTTAGGCTGTTAAGTGTCATCATAAAGAAAGGTGGCTATATTGGTCACTAATTTTTTGGGATTTGTTTTTGCATGTCAGAAATGTTTATTTCTAAATTTTGTGCATTTATATTGGTTTACCTTGTGAAAATAAACAAGTGAGATAGGAATATATTTGTTTTTTATTAAGTTGCCTAATAGGTCGATAGCCAAATCTAAAAAAAAAACACTCCAACTTCTAGAAATATTAAGCTTTGATATTTATGAGTCTTTTGGGTTGATTGAGAACATAGTTGTTGATCAATAATAACAAAAATCCGCTAAAATACAACTTGCCTAATAAGTCTGTACACAGTGTATATACTGAATGAATATATATATATATATATATATATATATATATATATATATATATATATATATATATATATATATATATATATATACATATATCTCGATCATCCATAAACATGTACCAACAGTAAGGAATTTGTTTGAAACATAACATGCACTCAAATTATCTAGCCATTACACCCAATGTATGACCTCAGACTAATAGCCACCAGCTGTGTGCGTTATCTTGGCTGTGTATTAAAATATAAAGGACTCCATGCTATTTTTTTAAAATTATTTCAATAAATAATGTAAAGCAGCATGTTTTAGATACTCAGCCAAGATAAAGCAGACAGCTGGGTTTGAGAGACCCATGGTTATTGAGCCCTCCCCAGCCAAAATATAGCAGCCTACAGCAGCCCTAGAATTGGGGCATCCACTAGATGTGCCAATGCTGGTGCTTTACCTGGCTCATCCTGATTGCCACCGCACCAGGGCAATCGGGGTAATATAAAAGGGGTTAATGACAGCTGTCATTTGTTAAAAAATCACAGCTGTCATTAAGCTCAAAGTTACTAATCATGCAAGTAAAAAGAAATAAACACAAAACACAGAAAAATCCTTCAATTAAAACAAAAAAGCCTCTTTCTCCAATTTATTAATTCACAAAACTCCCCTAGAGGTCAAATGTAACCCACAGACACGATGTCCCATGACAATCCTGACTCTGCTACAGCTGAGGTTCCAGTGCACAGTGACATTAGAAAACATTACCGCTCACTGTGGCTGGCGGGACACACTGAGAGTGTGAGAGAGGTGACATTAGTGAGTTCACGTGAGGGTACAGCTGGCTGTTCCTATACTATCCCAGTTGTGACCTCAAGTGAACTCACCTGAAATGAACTTAAATTGAACTAAAATCTGGTAACCTGGACTTGAGTTCAATGGTCCTGGATTACCAGATTATTGACTTCAATGGTGATGGATTACCTGATTACCTAACCAGCACAATTGAAGTCAATAATCCCGTAATCCTGCAGCATTGAACTCAATGCCAGAGTACTGGGATGTGCATGCATTACGGTAATCTGGGATTGAGTTCACCTGAGGTCACAACTGGGGAAGCAGGTGAATGCTTTGAACTCAATCCCAGATTACCGGATTAGGCAATGTGCACAGGTTGAGTATTTTGTCGCAGACATTTCAGCACCAAATCTGCATCTCCTGGCAGCAAAAGGCACCAAAAAATACTCAGCATGTGCACTTTAGCTTTATAGAAAGTGACCATGCAGGGCAACTTCAAGACTGGGTCTCCTACACAGGCAAGACCAATACACTAAGTACAAGGTCTGAAAAATATTTAACTCTGAGGGTCATATTTTATATATGGTACATATATATATATATATATATATATCTATATATATAATTGCCTTATTCTGTCTGTCTGTCTGTCTGTCTGTCTGTCATGCTCCGAAATTGTGTCCTTACGGTGACACAAAGCTGATTGGCCGCTGGGCTCGCCATGGCCCCGCCCCCCCACACGGATTGGCCTCTCGCCCCGGCTCTCTGCAGGCCCCGCCCCCCTCACGCAATGCACGCTCGCTGTGGCCCAACTGACACGGGGCTCCGATTCCCAGGTGAGTACACACACACATCAGATCACACTCACTCTCACACACACCTCACACATCACATCCACACATCACAACATGCTGGGATATCGCTTGCTTCTACACCGGCTCCGTCAGGATCCCGGCAGCGCCAGACATAACCTTGCGATGCTGGGATCTTAACGGAGGCCGTGAAAGCTGGTAACCATTATACACATCGGGTAACTAAGGTCCCTTAGTTACCCGATGTGTATCATAGTTACCAGTGTACACCGGCTCACACTCACTCTCACACACACCTCACACACACATCACATCGCATCCACACATCAAGGTCCTGCAGCTGCGGAACATACATAACATAACAGCACACACACATAACAGCACACACATACACACACACAAATCAGATCACACTCACTCACACACACACATCACATCGCATCCAAATACTCACAACATCCTGGGATATCGCTTGCTTCTCGGCGGCGATATTGTGCTGTGAGCTTCCAGGACCTGACGGAGGATCACATGGCCAGAAGCATGTGATATCCCCGGATGTTGTGAGTATCAGCGCGTATGTGCAATATCGTCAGTGTCTGTGTGTGTGAGTGGATGCGATCGGTTGTGTGTGTGAGTGGATGCGATCGGTTGTGTGGGTGAGTGGATGCGATCGGTTGTGTGGGTGAGTGGATGCGATCGGGTGTGGGTGAGTGTCGGCAGAGGAGCACGGCGTGCTGGAGGAGGCTGGGAGCAGAGAGGCTGATCTTGGGGAAGGCTGGGAGGGGGAGGCTGATGCTGAGGGAGGCTGGAAGGAGAGAGGCTGAGCAAACGTGCTCCATCCGCCATACTGCGCACTCCCCATCGTGCTGCATCCCCCATGCTGCGCACTCCCAAACGTGGTCCATCCGCCATGCTGCGCACTCCCAAACGTGGTCCATCCGCCATGCTGCGCACTCCCAAACGTGGTCCATCCGCCATGCTGCGCACTCCCAAACGTGCTCCATCCGCCATACTGCGCACTCCCAAACGTGCTCCATCCGCCATACTGCGCACTCCCCATCGTGCACCATCCGGCATGCTGCGCACTCCCAAGCGGATGGAGCATGATGGGGGGTGCGCAGCATGGCGGATGGAGCACGTTTGGGAGTGCGCAGCATGGCGGATGGAGCACGTTTGGGAGTGCGCAGCATGACGGATGGAGCACGTTTGGGAGTGCGCAGCATGATGGATGGAGCACGTTTGGGAGTGCGCAGCATGCCGGATGGTGCACGATGGGGAGTGCACAGTATGGCGGATGGAGCACGTTTGGGAGTGCGCAGTATGGCGGATGGAGCACGTTTGGGAGTGCGCAGCATGGCGGATGGAGCACGTTTGGGAGTGCGCAGCATGGCGGATGGACCACGTTTGGGAGTGCGCAGCATGGCGGATGGAGCACGTTTGGGAGTGCGCAGCATGGCGGATGGAGCACGTTTGGGAGTGCGCAGCATGGCGGATGGAGCACGTTTGGGAGTGCGCAGCATGGCGGATGGAGCACGTTTGGGAGTGCGCAGCATGCCGGATGGTGCACGATGGGGAGTGCGCAGTATGGCGGATGGAGCACGTTTGGGAGTGCGCAGCATGGCGGATGGAGCACGTTTGGGAGTGCGCAGCATGGCGGATGGACCACGTTTGGGAGTGCGCAGCATGACGGATGGAGCACGTTTGGGAGTGCGCAGCATGGCGGGTGGAGCACGTTTGGGAGTGCGCAGCATGGCGGATGGAGCATGATAGGGGGTGCGCAGCATGGCGGATGGAGCACGTTTGGGAGTGCGCAGCATGGCGGATGGAGCACGTTTGGGAGTGTGCAGCATGGCGGATAGAGCACGATGGGGAGTGCGCAGCATGGCGGATGGAGCACGTTTGGGAGTGCGCAGCATGGGGGATGCAGCACGATGGGGAGTGCGCAGTATGGCGGATGGAGCACGTTTGGGAGTGCGCAGCATGGCGGATGGACCACGTTTGGGAGTGCGCAGCATGGCGGATGGAGCACGTTTGGGAGTGCGCAGCATGGGGGATGCAGCACGATGGGGGGTGCGCAGCATGGGGGATGGAGCACGATGGGAGGTGCACACCTCCCCCCAACACACACACACACGCGCACTGCACAACACACACACACTAGGAATCACAAACAACGCCCTACACAGACACCCACACACACAGACAACGCTGCACACACAAATATACGCACATACTGCACAACACACACATTGCTCAAAACATACCTCCCCCCAAAACACACCACACCCACACAAACCGCACAACACACACACACACACAACGCTACAGACACACAGCGCTCCACAAACAACGCAACACACGCAACACACATACAACACCGCTCTCACCCCCCGCGACACTCAGAACATGTACAGTGCCCTACACAAACACTTGGTAACTACACACAACAACATCTATATATATAACAAAAATCATGCATGAACTACACAATACATAAATTCTAGAAACCCGATGCGTAGAATCGGGCCACCTTCTAGTATATATATATATACACCATATATAAAATGATATAATATATACAATGGTATAATATATATATATATATATATATGTATATATATATATATATATATATATATGTATATATATATAAATATATATATATCTATATATATAATTGCCCTATTCTGTCTGTCTGTCTGTCTGTCTGTCTTGCTCCAAAATTGTGTCCTTACGGTGACACAAAGCTGATTGGCCGCTGGGCTCGCCATGGCCCCGCCCCCCGCACGGATTGGCCGCTCGCCCAGGCTCTGCCCACACACGAATTGGCTGGCCGCTCGCCCAGGCTCCGCCCCCACACGGATTGGCCTCTCGCCCCGGCACCCTGCACGCATTGGCAACTCGGCCACGCCCCGCCCCCCTCACGCAATGCACACTCGCTCTGGCCCCGCCCCCGCACGCATTCCCCGAACCGACACAGAGCCACGACTCCCAGGTGAGTACTGTACCCCCGGGAGCCCACATCAGCATACGCCGCTAACCCAGCCGACACATACCCTCGCATTGCTGGGGTTGCCGCCGTATGCTGGTGTGGGCTCCCGTGCGAGCGGGGGACGGGATACGCTAGTAACCATGGTAGCATAGTTACCAGCGCATCAAGGTCCTGCAGCGGTGGAACATACACATCCGCACACACATAACAACAGACACACACGCACGCACACACACACATCAGATCACACTCACTCTCACACACACCTCACACACACATCACATCGCATCCACACACTCACAACATCCTGGGGTATCGCTTGCTTCTCGGCGGCGATACTGTGCAGTGAACTTCCAGGACCTGCCGGAGGATCACATGGCCAGAAGCATGTGGTATCTCCGGATGTTGTGAGTGTGAGCGCGTATGTGCAATATCGTCAATGTGTGTGTGCGTGAGTGTATGCGATCGGGTGTGTGTGAGTGTATGCGATCGGGTGTGTGTGTGTGTGTGTGTATGCGATCGGGTGTGTGTGAGTGTATGCGATCGGGTGTGTGTGAGTGTATGCGATCGGGTATGTGTGAGTGTATGCGATCGGGTGTGTGTGTGTGTGTGTGTGTATGCGATCGGATCTGTGTCGGCAGAGGAGCACGGCGTGCTGGAGGAGGCTGGGAGGAGAGAGGCTGATTCTGGGGAAGGCTGGGAGGGGGAGGCTGAGAGAAGAGAGGCTGATGCTGGGGACAGAAAAGGCTGATGCTGGGAGGAGAGAGGCTGATGCTGGGAGGAGAGAGGCTGATGCTGGGGACAGAAAAGGCTGATGCTGGGAGGAGAGAGGCTGATGCTGGGAGGAGAGAGGCTAATGCTGGGAGGAGAGAGGCTGATGCTGGAAGGAGAGAGGCTGATGCTGGGAGGAGAGAGGCTGATCCTGGGGAAGGCTGGGAGGGGGAGACTGAGAGAAGAGAGGCTGATGCTGGGGGAGGCTGAGGCTGGGGTAGGCTGGGAGGAGAGAGGCTGATGCTGGGAGGAGAGAGGCTGATGCTGGGAGGAGAGAGGCTGATGCTGGGAGGAGAGAGGCTGATGCTGCGGGCAGAGAGGCTGATGCTGGTGCAGCATGGGGGATGGAGCACGATGGGGGGTGTGCAGCATGGGAGATGGAGCACGATGGGGAGTGCGCAGCATGGGGGATGGAGCACGTTTGGGAGTGCGCAGCATGGCGGATGGACCACGTTTGGGAGTGCGCAGCATGGCAGATGGAGCACGTTTGGGAGTGCGCAGCATGGCGGATGGAGCACGTTTGGGAGTGCGCAGCATGGCGGATGGACCACATTTGGGAGTGCGCAGCATAGCGGATGGACCACGTTTGGGAGTGTGCAGCATGGCGGATGGACCACGTTTGGGAGTGCAAAGCATGGTGGATGGAGCACGTTTGGGAGTGCACAGCATGGCGGATGGAGCACGTTTGGGAGTGCGCAGCATGGCGGATGGAGCACGTTTGGGAGTGCGCAGCATGGCGGATGGTGCACGATGGGGAGTGCGCAGTATGGCGGATGGAGCACGTTTGGGAGTGCGCAGAATGGCGGATGGAGCACGTTTGGGAGTGCGCAGCATGGCGAATGGAGCATGTTTGGGAGTGCGCAGCATGGCGGATGGAGCACGTTTGGGAGTGCGCAGCATGGCGGATGGAGCACGTTTGGGAGTGCGCAGCATGGCGGATGGAGCACGTTTGGGAGTGCGCAGCATGGCGGATGGAGCACGTTTGGGAGTGCGCAGCATGGCGGATGGAGCACGATGGGGGGTGCGCAGCATGGCGGATGGAGCACGTTTGGGAGTGCGCAGCATGGTGGATGGAGCACGTTTGGGAGTGCGCAGCATGGCGGATGGAGCACGATGGGGAGTGCACAGCATGGCGGATGGAGCACGTTTGGGAGTGCGCAGCATGGGGAATGCAGCACGATGGGGAGTGCGCAGTATGGCGGATGGAGCACGTTTGGGAGTGCGCAGCATGGCGGATGGACCACGTTTGGGAGTGCGCAGCATGGCGGATGGAGCACGTTTGGGAGTGCGCAGCATGGCGGATGGAGCACGATGGGGAGTGCGCAGCATGGCGGATGGAGCACGATGGGGGGTGCGCAGCATGGGGGATGGAGCACGATGGGAGGTGCACACCTCCCCCCAACACACACACACACACGCGCGCACTGCACAACACACACACACACTGGGAACCACAAACACCGCCCTACACAGACACCCACACACACAGACAACGCTGCACAGACACAACACCCAACACACAAACACCGCGGCATACATAAATATACGCACATACCGCACAACACACACATTGCACAAAACATACCTCCCCCCAAAACACACCACACCCACACAAACCGCGCAGCACACACACACACAACGCTACAGACACACAGCGCTCCACAAACAACGCAACACACGCAACACACATACAACACCGCTCTCACCCCCCGCCACACCCAGACAACACCCAGAACATGTACAGCGCCCTATACAAACACTTGGTAAGTACACACAACAACATCTATATATATAACAAAAATCGTACATGAACTACACAATACGTAAATTCTAGAATACCCGATGCGTAGAATCGGGCCACCTTCTAGTATATATATATATATATATATATATATATTTATGCATAGATATATGTATATAGTACAAACCAAAGGTTTGGACGCACCTTGTCATTCAAAGAGTTTTCTTTATTTTCATGACTCTGAAAATTGTAGATTCACATTGAAGGCATCAAAACTATAAATGAACACATGGGAAGTGACATACCTAACAAGAAAGTGTGAAACAACTGAAAATATATCTTATATTCTAGGTTCTTCAAAGTAGCCACATTTTGCTTTGCACACTCTTAGCATTCTCTTCATTAGCTGATTAGCTGCAAGAGGTAGTTACCAGAAACAGTCTTCCAACAGTCTTAAAGGAGTTCCCAGAGATGCTTAGCACTTGTTGGCCCTTTTGCCTTCACTCTGCGGTCCAGCTCACCCCAAACCATCTCGATTGGGTTCAGGTCTGGTGACTGTGGAGGCCAGGTCATCTGGCGTAGCACCCCATCACTCTCCTTCTTAGTCAAATAGCCCTTACACAGCCTGGAGGTGTGTTTGGGGTCATTGTCCAGTTGAAAAAAATATGATGGTCCAACTAAACGCAAACCAGATGAAATAGTATGCCGCTGCAAGATCCTGTGATAGCCATGCTGGTTCAGTATGCCTTCAATTTTGAAATCCCCAACAGTATCACCAGCAACGCACCCCCACACAATCACACCTCTTTTTTCATGCTTCACGGTGGGAACCAGGCATATAGACTCCAACCGTTCACCTTTTCTGCGTCGCACAAAGACACGGTGGTTGGATGCAAAGATCTCAAATTTGGACTCATCAGACCAAAGCACAGATTTCCACTGGTCTAATGTCCATTCCTTGTGTTCTTTAGCCCAAACAAGTCTCTTCTGCTTGTTGCCTGTCCTTAGCAGTGGTTTCCTAGCAGCTATTTTACCATGAAGGTCTGCTGCACAAAGTCTCCAAATAAGAGTTGTTCTAGAGATGTGTCTGCTGCTAGAACTCTGTGTGGCATTGACCTGGTCTTTAATCTAAGCTGCTGTTAACCTTCGAATTTTGAGGCTGGTGAATCGGATAAACTTATCCTTCGCAGCAGAGGTGACTTTTGGTCTTCCTTTCCTGGGGCAGTCCTCTTGTGAGCCAGTTTCTTTGTGGTGTTTGATGGTTTTTGCCACTGCACTTGGGGACACTTTCAAAGTTTTCACAATTTTTCGGACTGACTGACCTTCATTTCTTAAAGTAATGATGGTCACTTGTTTTTCTTTACTTAGCTGCTTTTTTCTTGCCATAATACAAATTCAAACAGTCTATTCAGTAGGACTATCAGCTGTATATCCACCAGACGTCTGCACAACACAACTGATGGTCCCATCCCCATTTATAAGGCAAGAAATCCCACTTATTAAACCTGACAGGCCACACCTGTGAAGTGAAAACTATTTCCAGTGACTACCTCTTGAAGCTAATCAAGAGAATGCCAAGAGTGTGCAAAGCAGTAATCAAAACAAAAGGTGGCTACTTTGAAGAACCTAGAATATAAGACATATTTTCAGTTGTTTCACACTTTTTTGTTAAGTATTTCATTCCACATGTGTTAATTCATAGCTTTGATGCCTTCAATGTGAATCTACAATTTTCAGAGTCATGAACATAAAGAAAACTCTTTGAATGAGAAGGTGTGTCCAAACATTTGGTCTATACTGTATATATATATATATATATATATATATATATATATATAAAAATAATGTATGAGTAGAAGATTATTTGAGGTAGGCCTCTAAAATTATGTATTATTAGGTCATCATACACTCCCTGGAAAAATTAAGAGCAAGGCTCACATCCTGACCTTGTTGAAATGGTGGTGGAGGAGGAGAAATCAAGGACTGCATACCCTTGTTTGGATGGGAAGTGGCAAATTGGAATATACCACAACAAAAGGAACATTTCAATTGCCATTAGGTTTGGCTGCTATCATCTAGTGGGGTTGAGAAGTCTGTGCTAATCCATGCTTTGCTCATTTTGAGTCAGCTTGAGTCAGACTGTTAGCATTTTCAGTTGACAGGTGGATGTGTCTATTGGTTTTTATGCAAAGCAAAAAAAAAGACTGTTGCACTTTGAAATGTTAAAGCATGCAAACAATTAATGTAAGAATATAGATATGCATTACTGCATTAGGAAATCTAGGAAAAAGTTAGATATTTAGCATACAAATATGGCCATTTCTATATCTGCCTGGTAGCCATGTCAAGACATATCTTGTATACTGGGAACCTACACTGAACTATAAAGCCTCTCTCTGGGTTAAAAACCTCCATGTATAAGGGCAAGTAGGAACCTGCAAGGGAATAAAATCAACTGTGGCTAATGGGGGAGAGGTGCACAGTCAGAGGACATGACTCCATAATCTATGCTAAAAAACTCTCAATGCAGTCTCAACAGGTCAAAACTGAACATGACATATAAAAACAAAAAGAGAGACAGTGTTGAGGGGAGACTACAATGGCTCTCTTAAGGTCTGACTGCCATGTTCAGATTATATTGTCATGTGTGCACGCGAGAAAGGATAAAATGTTCGTTTATTTTTCAAGTACGAAGCCTTTATAGTTGTAGAAAAGTAAAGGGTGTTGACAAAATATAGTCCAATCAAATATCGTAGGCTGGACTCAGGACGTATAGGAATTTGCATAGTCTCTGCTGGATTGGTCAGTCCATACGTTGAGAATTCTCCTTTGTGTTCATCATCTTGAGAGTTGGCCAGGATGTAGGAGCCATCTTTAAGTTACACGTGCTAAATATCGTGTTAAGGTAAAACACTGAATATGTATATATGTGTGTATATATATATATGGGTTAGTAAAAATAAAAGCATTCATAAATATGTGTGTTAGGTTACATCAACTAAACTACATACCTGAGTCTATGAAATGGCTGAATTAAGTATTTTTGGTTACTCAATGCTTATCCTAAACAACAGTTGCACTCTGAAATGCTAAAGCATGCAAATGTGGATATGCATAGGTATGCATTACTGCTTAAGGAAATCAAGGAAAAATTTAAAAATTTAGCATACTAAAATGTCCATTTCTACTGTATATCTACCCAGTAGCCATGTCAAGGAACTAAAAGAGAAAACAGTGTATAACAGGGAGCTGCAGACCATAAATGAAGGAATAATTATTTATTTATTTTTCCCTGTCCCATGTGTGCTCCATCAGCAGCTGCAGATCTCTCTGCGTGCCAGTGTCTGAGTCTAGGCAATCACTGTAGTTGTGCAGGGGTGCACAACCATCAGGGTGAGTGGTACCTCCCATTTAATTTATTCTCACCCCTTTTAGCAGGTTCACACAGAAGCGCCCCCTGTTTTTTTTATTTTATTCCTACATGCAGTAGTCACGTCAAGGCAAATCTCGTATAGTGGGAACCTACACTGAACTGTATGTTATTATGCATCATGCAGCACTAAAAACTCTCTAATCTAAGACAAAACACTAGAGGCATGGCAGGCCAGCACCTCCAAGGCATAAAGGGACAGTTCATGCTACATGTCCAGCTTGGATACCCATTAAGTGAAGGGCACAAAAGAATCACAGAGGTCAATGATAAGGTCAGCTAGATACTCCTTCACCATCTTAATAAACGTTTGCCCCCTTATCAGAGTACCCCACGCATAAGGGCTTGGGTGCTCAGAGGGTCTAATGAAACTATCCCAGACCTGTGATAGTGTTTCCCTGCCTCTGGATGTCCTGCTGTGTGTCTCCCTCCTCTCTACTCCTTGGTTGTCTAAAGAACTCTGACCTCCAGTGCCAGCATTATCAGATGGGAATTTTGTAACCAATTCTTCAATTATGGCCTTCTGGTATCGCACCAGTTTAGTTGCCCTCTCCTTCGCAGGAAGAAGAGATGAAAAGATCACCTTGTAGCATTGGTCGAGAAGGGTGCAAAGCAAGTAATTGGTGTTGGACAAAATGCATATAACGCAAGGGTCATGTGAAAGGCAGAGGGACTTCCCTGTCCCCACAAGAAGAATGACTCTTGATCTCCTCCTCCTCCCTCTTCTCCTCTTGTTCCTTCTCTTCAGGCCATTCATGCTTAACAGATGAAAATCAGGTGTTGCTTGTGTCCTCTGTAGTCCAGTCACTCATCTCCTGTTCCTCCTCCGCAGCCTGCTCCTCCTCCTCCTCATTATCACACAATCAGCACTTTGTAGATGAGTTGAGGCTAGACTGGGTAGTGTCAACATGTGTACTTTCCTCCTCCACTTCTACTTGGTCTGCACGCAAAGCTTTCTCTTTAATTGTGACCAGCGAGTATTAAAGTAGACACAGAAGCAGTATGGTTAAGCTGATTATGGCATCATCACCGCTCACCATCTTGGTTGAGTCCCAAAGGTTTTGGAGAACAGCACAGATGTAAGACATCCATGGCCACCCATCACTTCTTATGTGCAGAGGCTGACTGGAATACCAACAGGCATGTTGTAGCTGGTATTCAACTACTGCTCTCTGCTGATCACAAAGCCTTGCCAATGGAGGTGTGCCACCCTGGCACCGACCAGGGTGCTCGGATCCGGAAGATGATCATGGCTCGAGGGGTCCGGACCCGGGCTCGGCTCACACTTCTATCTTTTAAAGGGGGTATTTACAGGGGAGAAGTTTGTGACGCCATCTGCGAGTTGCAGTAAGGGGAGTACCGCCGCTGCCGGAGGGAGTACCGGGGCAGATGGTGTGGGGCAGCAAGGTGTCAGTCCCTCCGCAGGTAGGGAAGGCCCTGGACTCTTTGTGAAGTGGCAAGATTGGAAGGTTGGGAGGCAGGTAACAAGATGCTCACTGTTGGTAGTCGTGGTGCTGGATGATGTTTGGCAAAGGAATTACACACACGCTGCAAGTAAACCAAAAGTCTCCATGTACCTCTGCCGCTTAGGGGAAGCACGTCCAAGTGATTGCTGCCAATGGTGGTGCTTGGTATTCCGGAGCCTGCCTCCATGCACAAATTTAGTGTTCATGGTGGCCCCTCGGCGTGAAGCTGTTGGGGCCCCGTTGCCCGTGTGTATGGCAGCTGTGCTCTTGATGGCTGACACGCGGGACTTTAGTGGGTTTCTGTTAGTTGGGAAACCCTGTCCCGGTCATTGTGTTGCTGTCTTCAATCTCTGAGCTCTTGGAGAAAGTCCACAACGTAACTGTCCTCCACAGGTTAATTGCCAGGACGGATAAACCTGCTCCTGACCTAGGGTCCTGTACCCCGCCTTGCTCGGTACTGGTCCGGTTATTGGGCCTTCTGGTGCCAACAGCCTGGCCAGACTATATCTGTCACACTTTTCCAAAGTCACTGCGACCGGTCCTCGATTCCTCCGGTCTCGGACTACCGTCTGCGACCCAATCTAGTCCGACCTCCCGGGAGCTACAACTCCCCAGCTCCTCACTCTTTGAGGGCTGCTACCGATCTACTGTCACTTCTCCCACCAGTCTGCCTGACCCCTAGATGGGCGGCCCTTTCCCTGCTAGACCTACCCACTGGTTTGTCTGTCCAGTCCTGGTGTGAGTGTTGATTGGAATTTGTGGTGCGGGTGGCAGCAACACCATTAGGTGGAACCTGGAACCAAGGAGGGTAGGTCCTGCATCCCTTGGAGGGGGTGCAGTTCTCTGTGGCACCCTGATATACTCAGGGGCGCCACATATGTGTTATGCGGGTGGGTGTGGATTCACTGTGCCTCAGCACCGGCTAAACCTTGAGAGGCACAACTAAGCAACTACCTCATCTTCACTAGAGCCTCTGATGGGGATGATATGCTTGTGCTAGAAGGGAGATGCCAGGTGCTACTCCACGGAGTCAAGGAACTCTGAGAGCTGACCCCAGGGGTCAGGGATGCAGGAATGGGAATACAGAAGCAGGCAGGAACTCTCTCAGGTGCAGACTGGATGGCTAGTGCAAGCATGTGCAGGCTGGTTGGCTGGTTCAGGCTGATGCAGAGGGTAAACTAGTTACAGCAGGTGCAGCAGGTATAGTAGGTACAGCAGTTGTAGCATGTACAGCTGGTACAATAGGTACTGAGTACCGAGGGGTGGCCGCTGCCATGAAGTTGTGGAAAGTCTCAGTGTCCACAAGCCTAAATGGCAACATTTCCAGTTCAATCAGTTTGGAAATGTTCCTGTTTAGTGTTTGGGCATGAGGGTGGGTGGCTAGGTATTTCTGCTTGCGTTCCAAGGCCTGGGGTAGAGATGGCTGAATCCTGCGCTTAGACAAGGAAGTGGACTTGGTTCCTGATGGTGGTTGTAAAAGTGCAATGACAGGTGCAGGGCAGGAGGCATCAACGTCTGCCTCCTGGACAGAGAATTGCCCAGCACATAGCACAGGGGTGAAGGCAGTGGTGTCACCCACACATACGGATTGTGGATCCAGGCATTTGGATGACATGCGTCTGAACATTTTGGTAGTGGTCAGGCTGGTAGTGGTCTGGCCCCTGCTGAGCTTGGAATGGCACAGTTTGCAAACAATCATTTTCTTTTCTTTTGAACTCTCCATATAAAAGCACCAGACTGAGAAACACTTAACCATTGTTTTGAGACCAGGCCACTTGTGAGCACTCTGGGGAACAGTATTCCACCTTCTCTCTCTGGTCACCCGACTGCCTCCTGCTGCCTGTTGCGGTGCTGTGAATCTCTCCCCCCTGCACTGCTGTGCTTGCTCTGCATGCCACCTTGCCAGGTTAGGTCAATGACTTAATTTTCCATTACCTTGTCTTCCATTTTGTCACTCAGGTTCTCTTCCTTGCTTCAATGTGAAGGAGACTGAGCAGACAAAAGGCGCTAATAGGGTACTAACATTACAAACGCTTGTAGGAAAAAAATAAGATGTGTTCACCTGATACAGTTGCGAAAATAGTCACATCTGCTATTGAAAGCATGTAGGTTACGGCTGCAGCAGGCACCACAAGGAGTTAGCGTCAAAATTTGAAATAGAAGTGGACTCCCTTGCTGTCGTATCAAGATGGTCAGCAATAATGGTTAAAGGTGATTTAATTACACGTTTCAGAGATCACATCTCCTTCCTCAGATAAATCACTCATGATGAAGTGGTGTCCACTGGGGTATTAACTGATTTGCGAAACGTACGTTGTGTTTTATAATGGCCATTTTTCCTTTGTGTGTCTCTGTCTATTTCATATATTAATAAACATTGTTATATGCTTTGCACTATTTATTACTCTGGATTCTCTTGTTTTTTCATATGTTTCAGAGTATGTGCTAGGCACGGGTAGTGCCCCATTGTGGGCACCCGTGTCCTTCAATATAATAAGTTATGGTTATGAGGTATATTCTTCTCTGTTCTGCTGGTGCATGTGATGGATGGTTAAAAAATGTGTGCCAAACCTCACAGAAATTAACTCTGCCAAATCAAAGTTCACCGCCTGATATAATTAATTCAACAAAAAAAGAAGTACGCCTATGTCTGAGTAATTTAAACATTGACAAATCCCGTGGGGTAGATGGCATTCATCCACGAATATTGAGGGAATTAAGCTCAGTAATTGACAGACTGCTGTGTCTCATCTTCTTATGTGGGAGTCACACGGTACGATATATCTGGCGATATGTCGTCGGGGTCATGTCGTTAGTGACGCACATCCGGCATTGTCAGAGATATCGTACCGTGTGACACCTCTGAACGACTGTGAATGAGCAAAAATACTCACCTTATTGTTGCTCGTTGACACATCGTTCATTTTCATAATCTCGTTCCTCCTTCTGTGCGCCGGTTGTTCGTCACTCCCGTGGTAGCACACATCGCTCCGTGTGACACCCCGGGAGCGACGAACACAGCTTACCTGCGTCCCGCCGGCAATGCGGAAGGAAGGAGGTGGGCGGGATGTTTACGCCCCGCTCATCTCCGCCCCGCCGCTTCCATTGGCCGGCTGCCGTGTGACGTCGCTGTGACACTAAACGTCCCTCCCCCTTCAGGAAGTGGATGTTCGCCGCCCACAGCGAGGTCGTCTGGCAGGAAAGTACGTGTGACAGGGGGTTAACGACTTTGTGCACCACGGCAACTAATTGCCCGTGACGCACAAACGACGGGGGCGGGTGCGATCGCTTATGCGTTCACACGATTTATCGTCCCGTGTGACGCCCGCATAAGACTCGCTTGTGACAAGGTTGGTGCCTCAGGATTGGAAGATTGCTTATGTGGTACTGATAGTTAACAAAGGTAAGAGGGTGGATCCAGGCAACTACTGTCCGGTAAGTCTGACATCAGTGATGTGATGTCCAAGGTTTTTGAGGGCATTTTAAGTGATGACATGCAAAAATATATTGCAGAAAATAAAATAATAAGTGACAGCCAGCATGGATTCATGAAAGATAAGTTGTGTCTAATCAACCTGTTGGGGTTCTATGAGGAGGTAAGTGCAAATATGGATATTGGTAATGCAGCTGATGTGATTTATTTGGACTTTGCAAAGGCATTTCATACTGTACCACATAATAGCTTTATACTAAAGGGTACTTTACACACTGCGATATCAGTACCGATATCGCTAGCGAGCATACCCGCCCCCGTCGGTTGTGCGACATGGGCAAATCGCTGCCCGTGGCGCACAATATCGCTTACACCCGTCACACGGAATTACCTTCCCTGCGACGTCGCTCTGGCCGGCGATCCGCCTCCTTTCTAAGGGGGCGGTTTGTGTGGCGTCACAGTGACGTCACATGACAGCCATCCAATGGAAGCGGAGTGTCGGAGATGAGCGGGCGGAACATGCCGCCCACCTCCTTCCTTCCTTCTTATCCGCTGGACGCAGGTAAGGAGATGTTCGTCGTTCCTGCAGTGTCACACATAGCGATGTGTGCTGCCGAAGGAACAACGAACAACATCGTACCTGCAGCAGCAACAATATTAAGGCAATGAACGACGTGTCAATGAGCAACGATTTTTCACGTTTTTGCGCTCATTGATCGTCGCTCATTGGTGTCACACGCTGCGATGCCGGTAACGGCGCCGGATGTGCGTCACCAACGCCGTGACCCCGACGATATATCATTAGCGATGTTGCAGCGTGTAAAGCACCCTTATGGCTCCACAAGCAAAGACTAGGGGAAACGATATGTAAATGGGTAAGGAATTGACTAAAAGACAGAAAGCAAAGAGTAGTCATTAATGTTATATTCTCTAAATGGGCTATAGTTAGTAATGGGGTACATCAGGGATCAGTGCTAGGACCAATTCTTTTTAATCTCTTTATTAGTGAATTCGAATGTAGCAGAGCTGCAATACTCATGGGACCTTGTGTGGATTACGTCAGACTTACAGGGGTGTTTTTTGAGTTAAAGAGGTTATCCGTCTTATTTTGCCTTTTTCTTGTCATTACACTATTGGGCTACATTGGGGCAGGTAAGTAGATAGTAACTACCTACCTGCTCTGCTGTCAGCCCCTCTCCCCTGGCTCAGAGCGGTCATGTGACCCCTCCTGCCATGATTTTGCTGCTTCCTGTGATGTCATGATGACAGGGCATGAGCTTATGCTCGCCTTGTCGATGGGCATCACAGCTGATGTCATTTAGCCGCCCTGCTGGGCAGGTACAGTGCGTGGAGTCTCCGCCATCCTTCCCTGCACCTTCTCACACATCCCACAGTGCAGGGGCCTTGCTGGCTTTACGCTGCATACAACCCCCATGCTGCTGGTGGCGCGCAGGCCAATGATTCCCTTTCTGATTGCTGCCTGTGCTGGGGGCATGCAGTCAGCGCTGTATATCAGATGACTGATTCACTGGCACTGTGCAGATGGGAGCGCTGTATACAGCTATGTTCAGCTGTCGCGGGGGAGGAGGGGACGCTGCGCTCACCCACTGCTCGGGTCCAGCTGCTGCTGCTGCTCGGTGGTGGCTCGAGCGGTGGGCCGGATCCCGGGGACTCGAGCGGCGTTCCTCGCCCGTGAGTGAAAGGGGGGTGGTGTGGTTTGGGGATATTGTCCGTGACGCCACCCACGGACGGTTGTGGTGAGGTTGTGACACCACCGCTGCTCTGGATGGGGATCCCGGGAGCGATGACAGGGAGCAGCTTTGATGTTGGTTCTCCCCTCCGTGGGTAGGGGGGTTGGTTGTCCCGGGGCCCCTTGAGGGGAGGGATGGCAGGCGGGTTACGGGGCCTGGTGAGGTGCAGGGTCGCGGGGGCAGCCATCTTCGTGTACCCCTTAATGAAGCGACGGTAATATCCCACCAGGCCCAGAAACTGCCTCACTTCCCTCACCGTGGTCGGTCTGGGCCAGTCTTGGATGGCGGTGATCTTCTCGGGGTCGGGGGCGACACCTTCCGCACCAACCACATGTCCCAGGTACTGCACTCTGGGATTCAGCAGATGACACTTTGAGGGCTTCAACTTCATCCCATACTTAGTAAGGGACGCGAACACCTTGGCTAGGTGCTCCAAGTGGGCTTCATACGTCTGTGAGAACACAATCACACCATCCAAGTACAGCAAGACAGTCTCGAAATTTAGGTGTCCCAGACAGCATTCCATCAGCCGTTGGAAGGTTCCGGGGGCATTGCACAGCCCGAACGGCATGCTGTTGAACTCGCAGAGTCCCATAGGAGTGGCGAAGGCAGTCTTCTCTTGGTCTTCCAGTGCCACGGCCACCTGCTAGTACCCACTGGTGAGGTCAAGGGTGGAGAAGTAGTTAGCGGTTCTCAGAGCGGCCAGGGACTCTTCAATGAGGGGCAGAGGGTAAGCATCCTTATGCGTTATCTGGTTAATCTTCCGATAATCCACACACATCCGCATGGTGCCATCCTTCTTCTTAACCAGCACCAGTCCCTAATAACCCCTGCCTCCTTCATGTTCCTCAACATGTCCTTGGCGCATTGGTAGTGCGCGGGGGGAATAGGCCTGTATCTCTCTTTAATAGGGGTGTGTGTACCGGTAGGGATGTGGTGTTGGACCCCTTTAATCTGCCCAAAATCTAGAGGGTGCTTGCTAAAAACTCGCTCATACTCCTGTACCACCCGGTATACCCCTTCCTTGTGGTGTGTGGGGGTATCATCAGTGCCGACGTGTAGCTCTCGACACCACTTGTCTAACTCCCCCAGGGATGGGTGAGAACCGGCAGTAGGCGGTGCGATTGGGGGAATGGCTTCATGGATGGTGTGGGGATCTAGAGTGAGCAATTTGGCAAGGGTAGCATACCGGGGAAGCCTAACCTCTTCCTCCCCACAGTTCAGCACTCGTACGGGCACTCTCCCTTTCTTGACGTCTACCACCCCTCGGGCGGCCATTACTGTGGGCCAGTGTTCGGAGGACATGGGCTCTATCATGGCGGGGTAGTCTCGCCCTTGGGGCCCTACCACTGCCCTACACCAAATCATCATCTCACTCCTGGGAGGCACAATCAAAGGGGCCGCATCCATCACTCTCACTCCTCCAATCTCTCCTCCTGTCGAGTTCACATGCTGGCGATACATCAGGGCCCGGATCTCACTCTGTACAGCTCTCTGTCGGCTCCCCGCCGCTGTGGCAGCCAGCTGCTGCAGTAGGGTCAGCACGTCACTCATACAGTGCTCCATCACACTAGTACCTAACACTACCTTCGGGTTATGATCACTGGGTTCATTCATTATCACAATCAAACCCTGGTGTTGCAGTTCAGCTCGTCCCACGGTCATGGCCACTTGTTTGTACCCCACTTGGGTCAATGGGAGTCCATCAGCGGCAATCAGTGTCATACTGCCATCTGGGGGGGCTAGTTCGTCTTTTCCCCAATACCGCTGATACAGTGTGTATGGTATTGTGGTTACCTGCGATCCAGTGTCCAGCAGAGCCATCAGCGGGATGCCGTCCACTGCCAGGGGGATAATGGACCGGGCTCCGATGTACCGGTCCCACCAGTCGGGGGGGCCACTGGGTTCGACTACTGAGGATTGGCCCATGGCCCCAGGGGTTGCTCGTTTAACGGACACCGTCGGGAGTAGTGGCCGGGCTTGCTGCACCTGTAACAAATCGGAGGTCCATACCGTGAGTCATTGGCCCGTCTCCGCTGCATCCAGGGGACGTCCTCAGGTCTGTTGGCGAGCTGCATCTTCCCCTGGGGCTGGGACCTGGTCAAAGGCTGGAGTGCGGCGAGGATCTTGGCGAGGTCCCCATCCATGCGGTGGACTTGGGCAGCCAGTTCCTCCATCATTCCGCTTGGGGCTGCAGGTACCGGAGGTGTTGGGAGGGCAGGGACCACCACGACGGGAGCCGTCTCAGCTGGCCATGGTGCTGCCTCAGGGACTTCCGATGCTAGAGTCTGCAGAGCTTTAATGGCCCGTTCCTTTAACACGGCAAAGCCCACATCAGGGTGTTCTAGGGCCCACAACCGGAGTTGCTTGCGGTCCTCCGAGGACCTCATCCCCTGTACAAACTGCTCCACTAGCATTTTGTTGCTGTCCACATCGTTGATGGTGTCTACCCGCTTCAGGGTGCGGTGGGCGGTTTGCAGACGCAAGGCGTAGTCCCGAATGCTATCCGCAGGCCATTGCCGGCATTGATAAAACTGCAGCTCGGCTTCGGTACGGGTCTCAAAGTCAGTCTGTAGCGTCTCAAAGATGGTGGCTACAGAGGACCGGTCCCCCTCGGCCCAGGTCTCCGCCTCCTGCTCAGCTGCGCCGGTTAGCTGCCCCAGCACTACCGCTTTACGTTGCTTATCAGTTAGGGGGTACAGTTCTAATAGCGGGCTAAGCTTCTTTCGGAAGACCTGCAACGCATCAGGTTTCCCATCATACTGCGGCAGCCAGGTAGCTCCGGGCACGTAGGGCAAGAAGAACTGCATTACCTGAGCGAGAGTTGGGGCCGCGGCACCTCCCGCCAGTGCGGCCGGGACCTGGGCGGGCCCTTTTTCATCCGCGGGTGCCACCACGGCTGCGACCGCCGCTCCTCCAGCGGCTCCGTCAGGCGCAGACATCTTGTTTCCATCCCCCTTAGTCTTTTTCCGGCTCCTCCTCTACAGGGGCGGGGTTTTGGTTTTCGCGCCTCCACTACTCGGGAAGACGCTCGAGCGGGGACTTTTCGCGCCCAAAATGGCGGCTTCTCAAAATTTTCGGCCGGATGCCTCCGGCGGTCACAAGGTGCACCTCTACCAGACGGCAGAGCGGTAAGATCCTGTTCATGACGCCAAGTTGTCGCGGGCGGGGAAGGGGACGCTGCGCTCACCCACCGCTGCTACTGCTGCTGCTCGGTGGTGGCTCGAGCGGTGGGCTGGATCCCGGGGACTCGAGCGGCGTTCCTCGCCCGTGAGTGAAAGGGGGTTGGTGTGGTTTGGGGATATTGTCCGTGACGCCACCCACAGTTGTGGTGAGGTTGTGACACCTCCGCTGCTCTGGACGGGGATCCCGGGATCGATGACAGGGAGCAGCTTGGATGTTGTTTCTCCCCTCCGTGGGTAGGGGGGGTTGGTTATCCCGGGGCCCCAGTGAGGGTTAGGGATGGCAGGCGGGTTACGGGGCCTGGTGAGGTGCAGGGTCGTGGGGGCAGCGCGGTGCCGCACGGCACAGTGGTACTCACTCAGCCAATGAATAATGCAGAGTCTCCGGTAAAACAAACGGCTGGATAGACGGGTCCCACAGGCGGCTGCGGAGTTTCTCCTCCTGGTAGGTTGATGGTGACTGCCTTTCCCTGCACCTGTGTTGTGTTTACGGTTCCAATGGCTTCCCACCGGTAACCCGCTCCCCAGCTTGGATGGATGCTAAGGGAGCCCCTTTTGCTCGCAGGCTCTGGCCCTGGGAACTGTAGCCTTGGCGGTGACGGTTTCCCTTTATGGTGTGAGCTGTAGCCTTCAATCGAGTCTTGACTGCTGGGAAACCCCGGAGGTTCCCTTCGCTAAAGGATTTGACCAGTTTTACGTCGACTCCTAGCCTGGTCGGGTCCGTAGGCGCTGCCGGATGGTGCTGGCTTCTCTTCACTCCCCGATCCGGTACCGGCGGGCCTTACGTTTCCGGTCCTTACGGTTCACTCAAATCAGCCTCTACTGCAGACGGTCACCACCGTCTGCCAACCTTGCTGTATGTGCCCCGGCCACACACCCGGACACAGTCAGTCTCCTCTCCTGCCACTTCACTTCTCTCTCCAAAACTCAACTAAACTGCACTGACTCCTTCTCCCGCCTCCAGGACTGTGAACTCCTCGGTGGGCGGGGGCCAACTGCCTGGCCCACTCCCTGGTGTGGACATCAGTCCCTGGAGGGAGGCAGCAAGGATTTGTGTTTGACTTCGGTGTGCCTAGCCGGGGTGTGGGATGTGTTGTTGTAGTAACTGTGACGTCCTTGCTTGTCCAGGGCGCCACACAGCCACTAGCCAATCGGAGGACACCAGCGAACCATTGCAGTAGCGACATACAGAACTCGGCTCTGCAGAGCGCCTGGGAATCTATCATCTGATATAAACCGTTGTCAGCAGCGGACCCTGATGCTGCTTGTGGTATGCAGGCCCCTTGGTGAACGCGTTGTCTGCAGGGGGCTGTGCAGTCAGCGAGCTCTGTATACAGCTTGATCAGCCACTGGCCAATCAGAGGCTAGCAGCAGATCACTGGAGAAGCTGCATAGAGAGCACGTCTCTGCACAGCGCCTGGAAATCAGTCCTCTGAAATAAAGTGCTGGCTGCCCGGCCCCTGCACCAGCAGTTATCAGCAATGAGAGGGTTGCAGCCATAAGAGGCAGGACACAGGCCACCGAGGGAACGAGGACAGGTGAGAAGAATTTGTGTTTGTTTTTTTGTGTGTGAAGACTGGCAGAATAGGGGGCAATTCTACAAGACAGGCACTGCTACAAGAAGTGGAGCCCAAATGGACATTACTACAGGATGGGCAAAAGGAAAGTGGAAATTACTATATTATGGGGACAGGGATGGGCACATTACTATAGTATGGGGACAGGGATGGGCACATTACTACATTATATGTGTGGTGGATGTGAGGTGATTGTGCTTTCACAGATTAGAGGAGCAGGATCACTGCTCAGTACTACCAATGATTGGAAATACAGAGCAGTGATATCTCATCTGTGCAGCACAATCACCTCACATCCACCGCACATATAATGTAGTAATTAGAGGCGAGCGATGTTCGAATCGAACCGTTCGCCAATTTCAAATTCGAGTGATTTTGGGTGGTGATCGAGTCGTTCGACGAACTCGAACGATTTGCTTCAAGTTCGGCCATGCGAGTTACCTTTCGATAACGGTTCGATCACCAAAAGCGTGGCTTTTCACAGTAAGGCTATGTGTGCACGTTGCGTATCTGAATGCGTCTTGCGTCCCCAGCACAATCCCTCTCTCTTTCCTACTCACCGATCATGGGCACAGCGCTGTACGGCTGTCACAAAGCTACGGCGGCTTTTCCTCTTTTGAAAATGGCTCCCGCTCATTATTCAATCTGGTATTCCCTGCTTTCCCCGCCCACAGGCGCCCATGATTGGTTGCAGTCAGACACGCTCCCACGATGAGTGACAGCTGTCTCACTGCAACCAATCACAGCCGCCGGCGGGCGGGTCTATATCGTGCAGTAAAATAAATAAATAAATAATAAAAAAAATTTGGTTCCCCCCAATTTTGATACCAGCCAAGATAAAGCCACACGGCTGAAGGCTGGTATTGTCAGGATGGAGAGCGCCTCGTTATGGGGAGCCCACCACCCTAACAATATCAGCCAGCAGCCGCCCGGAATTGCCGCATCCATTAGATGCGACAGTCCCGGGACTCTACCTTGCTCATCCCGAATTGCCCTGGTGCAGTGGTAATCGGGGTAATAAGGTTAGGTTAATCATGACAGGCGTCTCCCCGAGATACCTTCCATGATTAACCTGTAAGTGAAAGTAAATAAACACATACACCCGAAAAAATCCTTTATTAGGAATAAAAGACAAAAAAACCCCCCTCATTTACCACTTTAATACTCCCAAACCACCATCCAGGTCCGAAGTAATCCCCACGACGCTTTCAGCTCTGTGTCAGCTCCACGCAGCAACTGAAGTGAGCCGCGCTGTCACCGGAGACTTCACCCAGGTAGTACCTGCGTGTGTGTGAGGATGATGATGGGGGCAGTAGTGCATGTGTGTGCGGTAATGATGATGAGTGCGGTAGTGCCAGCGTGTGTGCGAGGATGATAATGGGGGCAGTAGTGCACGTGTGTGCGGTGATGATGATGAGTGCGGTAGTGCATGCGTGTGTGCGAGGATGACGATGAGTGCGGTAGTGCTTGTGTGTGCGAGGATGATGATGATAAGTGCGGCAGTGCTTGTGTGAGCGAGGATGATGATGAGTGCTGTAGTGCCTTCGTGTGTGCGAGTATGATGATGAGTGTGGTAGTGCTTGTGTGTGCAGTGATGAGAATGGGGGTGGTAGTGCCTGCGTGTCTCTCTCTCTCTTCCCTCTCTCTTCTCTCTCTTCCCCCTCTCTCTCTTCTCTCTCTCTTCTCTCTCTCTCTCAGACCTGGCGATGATCAGCTGATGCGGTCACCTGACGGAATCAGCTGACACTATAAGTTGAGCGGTGAGGCCAGCTTTTTACCGCCCGCTTGGCTAAACTCTCAGCTGATGCTGTCAGACAGGAGTCTGCACAGAAGTGTGTATTTTTTTTTTTGCACTGATGCATCAGCTGATTGTATAAAAGCCGTTTATACAATCAGCTGCTGTGTCATGTGATTCAGGCCCTTGAACCTGACCCATCATCTGATCGCTTTGCCTTCCAGCAAACCGATCAGATGATATTTGATACAGATTAGACGGCGCGGGACCCTTGACCCAGGATTACTGAGGAGGGGGTTCTTTATTTCAATAAAGATGGAGTCACTAATTGTATTGTGATTTATTTCTAATAAAAATATTTTTCTGTGTGTTGCGTTTTTGTTTTATCTGTACTAGAAATTCATGGTGGCCATGTCTAATATTGGCGTGACACCATGAATTTCAGGCTTAGGGCCAGTTGATAATATACAGCTAGCCCTAACCCCATTATTACCCAGCGAGCCACCCGTCACCAGGGCAGCTGGAAGAGTTGGATAGAGCACCAGAAGATGGCGCTTCTAAGAAAAGCGCCATTTTCTGGGGTGGCTGCGGACTGCAATTTGCAGCAAGGGTGCCAAGAAAGCTTGGGCACCCTGCGCTGAGATTCCAATCCCCAGCTACCTAGTTGTACCTGGCTGGACACAAAAGTTGGTCGAAGGCCACGTTATTTTTTTTAAAAACCATTTCATGAAATTCGTGAAATAATTAAAAAAAAAGGGTTTCCCTATACAGTTAGGTCCAGAAATATTTGGACAGTGACACAAGTTTTGTTATTTTAGCTGTTTACAAAAACATGTTCAGAAATACAATTATATATATAATATGGGCTGAAAGTGCACACTCCCAGCTGCAATATGAGAGTTTTCACATCCAAATCGGAGAAAGGGTTTAGGAATCATAGCTCTGTAATGCATAGCCTCCTCTTTTTAAAGGGACCAAAAGTAATTGGACAAGGGACTCTAAGGGCTGCAATTAACTCTGAAGGTGTCTCTCAATTGAGGTGAAGCAGAACATCCTGAGGCTGAAAAAAAAGAAAAAATCCATCAGAGAGATAGCAGACATGCTTGGAGTAGCAAAATCAACAGTCGGGTACATTCTGAGAAAAAAGGAATTGACTGGTGAGCTTGGGAACTCAAAAAGGCCTGGGCGTCCACGGATGACAACAGTGGTGGATGATCGCTGCATACTTTCTTTGGTGAAGAAGAACCCGTTCACAACATCATCTGAAGTCCAGAACACTCTCAGTGAAGTAGGTGTATCTGTCTCTAAGTCAACAGTAAAGAGAAGACTCCATGAAAGTAAATACAAAGGGTTCACATCTAGATGCAAACCATTCATCAATTCCAAAAATAGACAGGCCAGAGTTAAATTTGCTGAAAATCACCTCATGAAGCCAGCTCAGTTCTGGAAAAGTATTCTATGGACAGATGAGACAAAGATCAACCTGTACCAGAATGATGGGAAGAAAAAAGTTTGGAGAAGAAAGGGAACGGCACATGATCCAAGGCACACCACATCCTCTGTAAAACATGGTGGAGGCAACGTGATGGCATGGGCATGCATGGCTTTCAATGGCACTGGGTCACTTGTGTTTATTGATGACATAACAGCAGACAAGAGTAGCCGGATGAATTCTGAAGTGTACGGGGATATACTTTCAGCCCAGATTCAGCCAAATGCCGCAAAGTTGATCAGACGGCGCTTCATAGTACAGATGGACAATGACCCCAAGCATACATCCAAAGCTACCCAGGAGTTCATGAGTGCAAAAAAGTGGAACATTCTGCAATGGCCAAGTCAATCACCAGATCTTAACCCAATTGAGCATGCATTTCACTTGCTCAAATCCAGACTTAAGACGGAAAGACCCACAAACAATCAAGACCTGAAGGCTGCGACTGTAAAGGCCTGGCAAAGCATTAAGAAGGAGGAAACCCAGCGTTTGGTGATGTCCATGGGTTCCAGACTTAAGGCAGTGATTGCCTCCAAAGGATTCGCAACAAAATATTGAAAATAAAAATATTTTGTTTGGGTTTGGTTTTTGTCCAATTACTTTTGACCTCCTAAAATGTGGAGTGTTTGTAAAGAAATGTGTACAATTCCTACAATTTCTATCAGATATTTTTGTTCAAACCTTCAAATTAAATGTTACAATCTGCACTTGAATTCTGTTGTAGAGGTTTCATTTCAAATCCAATGTGGTGGCAGGCAGAGCCCAGCTCGCGAAAATTGTGTCACTGTCCAAATATTTCTGGACCTAACTGTATATATGTATATATATATATATATATATATATATATATATATATATATATATATATATATATATATATATATATATACTTAAAGTACAAAGAAAATTTGTCACCTTAACTTTATGCCTTTTAGTGATCATTTCATCTTCAGCTTGCTTAAGGCCTCCGACACACATCCGTGCCGCCGGTACGTGTTTGTCAGTTTTTTCACGTACTGGCGGCACGGAGACACGTACACCAATTCTACCCTATGGTAGCAGGCACACACACGTTAAACCACACGGAACGTGTGTCCGTGTCTGTTTGGACGTGTGTGCGGTTTCCAACACATGTTTTTCTCCGGCATCACGGGTGTCACATGGCCCACACCTGTACCACACGGATGTAATGTTGTGGATGTGGTCCCGTGTGACATGCGCCGGAGAAAACTCACGTGTCAGAGAAAAAAATAACAAATCTTTACTCACCTTTCCCAGCCCTCCTGTCTCTGCTGCTGCTGTTACTTGCTGTCGACCGCCGCTCATTATGCTCATTTAATATTCACTTCACTGCAGCAGCGGGAAGACGGCAGGGCTAGAGACCGAAGATCAGTACACTGGGCAGTAGGAAGGACCACGTGAGTATGCAAATTACCGGTTCTCCGTGTATTATCGCGTACAGCACACGTAGAACACACGTCGACTGCACGAACCGGAGACACGCACTTACCTACACGCAACACGCAGGGAAAATACGTGTCTCGCGGCAGAGGCCTAAGGCTGTGTACACACTGTTTTCTATCGCATTATTTAATGCGTATTTAATGCGTTTTTTAGTGCAGATTAGTCACTAAACTGAAAATCCTGATGCTAGCAAAGTCAATGAGAAACTTGAAGTGTAGTGCACATTTTGAGGGGTTTTTTCCTTGCAAATTTGGTGCCGAAAATAGTCTGCAGCATGTCAATTCTTTCTGCATATTTTCATATAACATGGAAAATTGGTCACTATTCCACACTGTATTCTTAAAGGGCCAACTGCAGTATCTCTGCTGTAATGGAGACCAACTCTCATTTAACACCTGTTACGGTGATTATGCTCACTTTAGTATGGATTCACAACTCGTGGTGCTCTGCAGAGTTCCAGTTCCAGATATGACAACTTCGATAAGTAAGAAAGGAGGCACTCACCGATCAGTGTAATATTTTTCAACTTCTTTTAATCTTCAGGCATGTGGGGAGGGGACAAGGATGGGTGCACACGGACGACGGTGGCCATTTCGCACCGATTACCGGAGCTTCCACGGGTCCATCTTGGAAGCATCAAAAAACACATGCAAACAAATTCATCAAAAGGAGACAAAAATGTGCGTTTTTGCACTGTGTTTTTCCTGCCAAGAAATGCAGAAATATTGCATAAGTTTCTGCATCCGAATACTATAAGTGCATACATAAGTTCACAATAAGGCTGTGCATTTGTTTTGGTGTACTTTTGATGCTGATTTGGTGCAGATTGTGTCCCAAATATGCATGTATCTCTTCATTCCAGTAAAGTCAATGAGAATCCTGAAGTGCTGTGCACATGTTGCTTATATTTTACTTTCAGATTTGGAGCAGAAAATAGTCTGCAGCATGTCAATTGTTGGTGCCTTTTTTCCTGGATTTTGGAGCCCTTCCACACTGGCTTCATTAAAAAAAACAAAAAAAAAAAACGAATGGCACAAAAAAGCATGCATTTTTTGGTGTGTTTTTCTGCCAGAAGGTGCAGATTTCATGCAGAAAATTTCCACAGCGTGCACACATAACCTAACAGTAATTTTGACCAGGGGTGCCCAAACTTTTGTATGCCACTAATATATATATATATATATATATATATATATATATATATATATACAGTTAGGTCCAGAAAAATTTGGACAGGGACACAATTTTCGCGAGTTGGGCTCTGCATGCCACCACATTGGATTTGAAATGAAACCTCTACAATAGAATTCAAGTGCAGATTGTAACGTTTAATTTGAAGGTTTGAACAAAAATATCTGATAGAAATTGTAGGAATTGTACACATTTCTTTACAAACACTCCACATTTTAGGAGGTCAAAAGTAATTGGACAAATAAACCAAACCCAAACAAAATATTTTTTTTTTCAATATATTGTTGCGAATCCTTTGGAGGCAATCACTGCCTTAAGTCTGGAACCCATGGACATCACCAAACGCTGGGTTTCCTCCTTCTTAATGCTTTGCCAGGCCTTTACAGCCGCAGCCTTCAGGTCTTGCTTGTTTGTGGGTCTTTCTGTCTTAAGTCTGGATTTGAGCAAATGAAATGCATGCTCAACTGGGTTAAGATCTGGTGATTGACTTGGCCATTGCAGAATGTTCCACTTTTTTGCACTCATGAACTCCTGGGTAGCTTTGGCTGTATGCTTGGGGTCATTGTCCATCTGTACTATGAAGCGCCGTCCGATCAACTTTGCGGCATTTGGCTGAATCTGGGCTGAAAGTATATCCCGGTACACTTCAGAATTCATCCGGCTACTCTTGTCTGCTGTTATGTCATCAATAAACACAAGTGACCCAGTGCCATTGAAAGCCATGCATGCCAATGCCATCACGTTGCCTCCACCATGTTTTACAGAGGATGTGGTGTGCCTTGGATCATGTGCCGTTCCCTTTCTTCTCCAAACTTTTTTCTTCCCATCATTCTGGTACAGGTTGATCTTTGTCTCATCTGTCCATAGAATACTTTTCCAGAACTGAGCTGGCTTCATGAGGTGTTTTTCAGCAAATTTAACTCTGGCCTGTCTATTTTTGGAATTGATGAATGGTTTGCATCTAGATGTGAACCCTTTGTATTTACTTTCATGGAGTCTTCTCTTTACTGTTGACTTAGAGACAGATACACCTACTTCACTGAGAGTGTTCTGGACTTCAGTTGATGTTGTGAATGGGTTCTTCTTCACCAAAGAATGTATGCGGCGATCATCCACCACTGTTGTCATCCGTGGACACCCAGGCCTTTTTGAGTTCCCAAGCTCACCAGTCAATTCCTTTTTTCTCAGAATGTACCCGACTGTTGATTTTGCTATTCCAAGCATGTCTGCTATCTCTCTGATGGTTTTTTTCTTTTTTTTCAGCCTCAGGATGTTCTGCTTCACCTAAATTGAGAGTTCCTTAGACCGCATGTTGTCTGGTCACAGCAACAGCTTCCAAATGCAAAACCACACACCTGTAATCAACCCCAGACCTTTTAACGACTTCATTGATTACAGGTTAACGAGGGAGACGCCTTCAGAGTTAATTGCAACCCTTAGAGTCCCTTGTCCAATTACTTTTGGTCCCTTGAAAAAGAGGAGGCTATGCATTACAGAGCTATGATTCCTAAACCCTTTCTCCGATTTGGATGTGAAAACTCTCATATTGCAGCTGGGAGTGTGCACTTTCAGCCCATATTATATATATAATTGTATTTCTGAACATGTTTTTGTAAACAGCTAAAATAACAAAACTTGTGTCACTGTCCAAATATTTCTGGACCTAACTGTATATATATATATATATATATATATATATATATTTATATATACACGCACACACACACACACACACATATATTTTTTTCTACATAAGTCAATATCAGATGAATGTCTTAAAAATGGAGTTGATATAATTCACTGACCATCTAGGGAGACCCTTGCTACTGTTAAATGTGTATGAGGGTATCTTCTCAGTTTTGAGCATGTAAGGCCAATTTCATATTTGTGTCGTTTTTACGGAAATGGAATCCAGCACAGATGCAGTACAGTTCATTTCTTTACAGTGGAAGCGCGACACCATGCGGACACATGCGGTAGTGTATGAAACACACAACCCACATGGTGTCGCTCTTCCACTGTTAATAAATGATCTGTACTGCATCTGTGCTGGATTTAAAATGACGCAAATGTGAAACCAGCCTAAAAAACAACTTTTCGTCCTGTTTCATATGTCAGGCCTAAGGATAGGTACAAGCAGGACACATGTCAGAGGTATAATCATAAGGAGATTGTGCCTATAGATGAGGAATAATTTCTGTTTTTATCTATCCAGTTCCTTAATATTTTCTACAGAAAAAGAAAAAGTTCAAGTCTAAAGGTATAGTTACATGGCCATATAAGGCTGGTTTTGTCGGTTGGCAAAAAAAAAACGCAAAACGCATCTTACAGGACCCATTGTCTGCTCAATGCAATGTCAATGGACTTGCGGCAACATGTGTTTGCATGCGTTTGCGTGAGGTAGTGTCAGGATCCGATGAGTTGCAGTTTTTTACCTTTTATCAAAAACGCAACTTGTTGCGTTTTTCACCTCCGTCCAAAAACTACAACTCACTGGATCCTGTACATTGCGGCAGTAGCTGCAATGTATTTCAGTGAGCGCCGGACCCAGTTTTAACAGTTGCGGTTGTATGCTGCAGGAAGGATCCTGTTTGTTGTACAGAACATAGCCTGAAAATCACACTCACACTCATTCTCACTCACTCACACTCTCTCAAGTACTCACACTCACTCACACTTTCTCAATCACTCACTCTCACTATCTCGTCCAGAGCTGCATCCACGCTGTCATGGCAGATTCAGCTCACTCCCGATCATGACTTTAATGCCCGCCCAGCCCCATTCAGCTCATTCCTGACCACATGACTCAAACTGCAAAGTCACAGGATCCAGTAAATAACACTTGCATTTGCATGCGTTCAACTCAAATTCAACAGGATCCAGTCACATGCAGTTTGCGTTTTTTTGCCTCAAGGTAAAAAAAACGCTCACGTGAAATCAGCCTAAGGCTATGTGCGCACGTAATGTTTGTCCCTGCAGAAATTTCTGCAGCGATTTGAACAGCACACGTGCGCTTCAAATCGCTGCAGAAAGAGTCCATAATGAAAAAAAAAAAAGCCAATTCCATGCGCTCTGAGTGCAGCCCCTCCCATAGACAGAGCAGGGACTGCATGCAGAGCGCAGGAAAGAAGTGACATATAACTTCTCAGAACGTGCGCTTTGGGCAGCAGCCGAAGCGCTGAGCTCTAAGATGCCACGTGCGCACATCTCCTGCATAATCTTCATAGATTATGCTGGGGACGCAGGACGCATGCAGTTACGCTGCGGTGCAGATCACAGCGTAACTGCATGCAAATACGCAACGTGCGCACATAGCCTAAGGGTATGTGCGCACGTTGCTTTTTACCTGCTTTTTACCTGCTTTTTTGCTGCTTTTTCTTCTGCGCTGTGTAACGGGGAGCCAGGGGCGCCTCTGGGCTTGTAGTCGTGGCCCCTTCTGTCAGGCGTACCCCTGGCGTCGCCGCCACTGGGGGGGACAGGAGGTGCCTTGGTGGGGCAGAGTGTGGTGGTGCAGGTGTTGTCCGGCGCACAAATACTCTTCAGGCGTGGGTCAATGCAAACAACAAACATCTTTTATTCTCCGCAGTTCTTCACACTTGGCAGTAATAAAGCACAATGCTATGGCGCTTCCTTCAGCTGAGGGGGAGTCTACTATAGCGTTCCCTCAAGTGGGCGACGTGCCTGACTACTTCACTCCGCCCGGCTCCCACTTCTGGCTACCCCCAGCCCGGACCCACACCGGACTGCTTCACCCTACGAGGTTCCGCCCGCTCCTGTCTTCTCCGGCTCCCCTGTACTTCAGCTGCCACACTCTGCCCCTGGCTGTTCCTTCCTCTTTTCTGTCCCAGAGACCACTTACACACTTTCTTCCCTCCTAACCTGCCGGCTCCTCCTCCCTACTGTGGTGACAGCCGTCCCACCCGGCCACTAGAGGGTACCCTGACAATAACATACATGCATACAATATAAAACATTTTAATTAATAACGTTTCCGGGTTAACTAGGCTTCCTGGTGAGGGGTCTACCCACCCCTTACACTCCTCCCCTCTTTAACCTGAGCCTCCCGGCCAGGCTCCAATCTAAAATTACAACTGTTAAAACCACATAAAACATGTTCAATCAACCGCGAACCTGTCCAGCGCCCGGAGGCTTGGCAGCGCTCCCGGTCTTTGGTGTGCCCGGAGGCTTAGCAGCACTCCCGGTCTTTGGTGTGCCCGGAGGCTTGGCAGCGCTCCCGGTCTTTGGCGATCACCGCAGGAATACGGAAGCTTTTCACTCAATAACGCGAAGGAGCCCCTGGCTCAGTCCAGCAAGCAGGCTCACTCCGGAATATGCAACTCAAACACAAAACTTTCTCCGGCTTAAACACGCCGGCTTCAAACAAAACAGTCCCACCATCCTCCGGTCTCGATACTCATTCCGGGTGGAAGGCCCGTTGCCACTCAGCCCTCTGAGCCTGGATGTATTCCGATAGGGACTGCCCGGGTAGTCGGCGCAGCCACCGGAAAGGCTCCTGACTGATGAGCTGCTCCACTGCTGCAGCCCCCGGCTTGGGCTCCTCAGTCTCTGACGGAGGTGAGGGGGTCGCTGCGCGGGACGGTGGCGGACTGCCCATAACAATCGTCGGGTGAGTAATAATGTTCTGGTTAATCGCCAGTACCGGCGAGGTTCCCTTCTCCGGGTCGGTACTTTGCACGGGCATGACTGCCGGAGCTACAGCTACGGTATGTCGGGGTCGGGAGGCTTCAGCCAGCACCGGTCTTCGTTGCACTTTTCGCCGGGCCTGGTGCTCTTCCCATTCTACCTCCTGCTGTCATTGGGCAGCCTCCTGCTCGGTAGGCGTACGATACACCCCCACCGCAAACAAGCCCCGGCAGCCCACTTCCCTCAGGAATCGTACTTTTCCCCCTGGGTATAGGGTATGCAGCCGCTGCGGGAGGCCTTCTGTATCCAAGTTGACGCGATTATAAAAGTAGTCGTCGCCGGTTTCGCCATCCCCGATGAAGCCATGCCCTTCTCTCTGGTTGAACTTGACGACCACTCCGGTGGTATACTGACGCTCAAGCTCTTCGCCGTGGGGACCCGCCATGATCTCCCGGACGACGGTTTCAACAAGCAGCCGCTCTTGCACTGGGTCCGGCTCGGGTGACGGGGATCTTCGGGTTGGTAGGGGAGACGCAGCACCGGGTCCCAATAGAAACCCCAGTCGTCTCTCTCTAATTTCGGGGCGTAGGTTTCTGCCGGAGTTTGGCTAGGTGCTCCAGACCCCACCGCGGCTGGCGGGGGTCTCTCTGGGCAGGGATATGGGGCTCCCAACATCCGGCTCCCCGACGGCAGTTGGGCGGCGTAGGTCGCCCGGACCTCGGTTGTGGTCGCACCGGTCTCCGCGTCCCACGTTGTGAGCCAAGTCACCCTACTGGCTTGCCCCGGTCCTCCGGGTACAGCCGGCAAGTAGGTAGGGAATCCCTCCGCAGACACCACCTGCTTCAGACGGCTCTCGTCCAATTTCTCCATATTCTCGGCAACACTAGTTCTCAGCAATGGCGTCAGGGTCAGTGGCGAGACTAGAGGAAGTGGAGGCGGGCTCACTTTTCCCGCTCTTGAGGATACTCCACCCTTAGCTTCGCACCACAGATCGACCCCTCCGCGACGGCACTTCTTTCTTCTTACAACACCGCCCACTGTACATGTCTCTGTTCGTGCCCTGGGACCGGCACCTCCCCTCTTTGGGCAGAGTGCTCCAAACTTCTTTTTCGGCACCGGCCAGCCCCAGGCTCTTCTTTTGGTGCCAATTCTTCGCGCGCTTTCTGTTTCTTCACAGACGACGGCCACCTTGCCGCCATCTTGTGCCCGGTCCTTCACCTCAGGCACTGTTTCTTCTTCCCACCATGGGACTGTAAATCTTCGCTGAGAGTCCGGATCAGGGGCCCTTGGC
Source organism: Anomaloglossus baeobatrachus (assembly GCF_048569485.1). NCBI lineage: Eukaryota > Metazoa > Chordata > Amphibia > Anura > Aromobatidae > Anomaloglossus > Anomaloglossus baeobatrachus. The sequence goes on along the minus strand of NC_134354.1, from coordinate 161,769,728 downwards.
ACCACTTGGTCTCCATCTTCTTGGAGCGGGTCCCCTTGCATATGATCCGGATCCTGCCGACTACGCCAATTGTAACGGGGAGCCAGGGGCGCCTCTGGGCTTGTAGTCGTGGCCCCTTCTGTCAGGCGTACCCCTGGCGTCGCCGCCACTGGGGGGACAGGAGGTGCCTTGGTGGGGCAGAGTGTGGTGGTGCAGGTGTTGTCCGGCGCACAAATACTCTTCAGGCGTGGGTCAATGCAAACAACAAACATCTTTTATTCTCCGCAGTTCTTCACACTTGGCAGTAATAAAGCACAATGCTATGGCGCTTCCTTCAGCTGAGGGGGAGTCTACTATAGCGTTCCCTCAAGTGGGCGACGTGCCTGACTACTTCACTTCGCCCGGCTCCCACTTCTGGCTACCCACAGCCCGGACCCACACCGGACTGCTTCACCCTACGAGGTTCCGCCCGCTCCTGTCTTCTCCGGCTCCCCTGTACTTCAGCTGCCACACTCTGCCCCTGGCTGTTCCTTCCTCTTTTCTGTCCCAGAGACCACTGCCCGTCTTACACACTTTCTTCCCTCCTAACCTGCCGGCTCCTCCTCCCTACTGCGGTGACAGCCGTCCCACCCGGCCACTAGAGGGTACCCTGACAATAACATACATGCATACAATATAAAACATTTTTATTAATAACGTTTCCGGGTTAACTAGGCTTCCTGGTGAGGGGTCTACCCACCCCTTACAGCTGTTTAATGCCAAAATGGATGTGTTCTTCTATTCAAGCAAAGTCTATGGGAATTTGGGTTTCTTGTTCACACTATGTTGTTCAAAATGCTGCCTTTTTGTGGCAGAACTTTGGTCAAAAACTCAGCTTTGCAGTGCAAAACCCAAATGGCAAAAACAATTGACATGTTGCTTCTTTGAAAAGCTGAGTTTTTGACCAAAGTTCTGCCACAAAAAGGCAGCATTTTGAACAACATAGTGTGAACAAGAAACCCAAATTCCCATAGACTTTGCTTGAATAGAAGAACACATCCATTTTGGCATTAAACAGCGCAGAAGAAAAAGCAGCAAAAAAGCAGGAAAAAAGCAGGTAAAAAGCAACGTGCGCACATACCCTAACACAGCTGACAATTGCATCACAATGCCTGGACTGGCTGGCGGCTGTCCTGACTTGAAAGTGAGAGCTGCACGTTCAGGTCAGAAGAGCCTCTGGCCAGTCCGGGCATTGCAATGCAATTGTCTTCCATGTTTTTACGAATGTCTGACTACGCCCTCAGACACACAAGTCTCTGCACAGAGCTGCTGTTTATTTAATGAAATCCGCTCCAGATGATTTAAGGTTCATTAAGAAGACACTGAACTCCTACATAACCAGGAAGTGAATAGAATCTTTGTTGTCTGCCTGTACAGAAAGTTCCTGCTATAGCAGCTTGCCATCTGAAAGACAAAGGTAAGAATTAGAAATTGGCTCAGCACAATACTTATATTGCCTTTAACCAATAATGTATCTTAAAGCCCATAGTTTTGGTAGCTAGGCATATAAGCAGTTACTCAGCTCAGAAACCTGCTGTTATGCACGAGCACATTCCTTGTATTACTGGATTTATACTAATAATTCTGAAAATGCCCCAAACCGATTACCGCAATGAAACACATTGATAAATTTTGTGCCGTATCAGCCACACCGCATCTGAAAAAGACTTTACAGGGTGATTCTATAACTTTTCCCCTTGTTTTGAAAAGTAACAGTTACTAGATAGCACATTGTTTTCGTGTTTTTTGTTTCAGTGCTTTCTTAAAGCCAGAAAGTTGACATTTGAAATCACTTTAGTTTTGTGCCATGTCTGTGATCTGCTTTTTTTTTTTTTTTTTTTTTTTTTTTTTTTTTTTTTAAATAAATAAAAGTAAACAACTGAATGAACATCCTCAGAGCCAGGTGAGTCCATAATTTTTGCCAGGGGTTGTATATGTAATGAGTAGAAGCAAGACTCCCATATACCCCATGGTCATTTACTGTCATGCACACGATATCAGTATGTAACATGCAGTAGCATGATTCCCATGTAGTATCGGACTGGCCCACCGGAGCACCGCGAAATCCTCCGATGGGCCCCAGGGCCCCCGATCCCCAGTGGGCCCCCATGCTTTATATTGTGCGGGGTACCACCTACTTTTTACTGCGGGTTGGGCAGGGGTGTTTCTCAGGGCCAGCGATAGAGTGGGCAGACTAGGCCCCCATACTCTGATGGGCCCCCCATTCTTTCCACCATAAGCTGCAGTGATCGCACAAATTCTGTGCAATCTCTGCAGTTTCCATGTTTGCGGAATGAGTTTTGGTGACACCACAGTCATGTGACTCACCATTGGTCCTTGCACTAGTGGGAGTCAGGGAAAGCCTCAGCAAATGTCGGGGCCATGGGACAGCATGGGGGGCCCACTCACAGTCTTCAGTTCTGCAGGTCCGGGCTGAGTTCTGGGGACTGGAGTGCTTGGGCTGGCAGCCGCACTATCCTGGATGCTGGATAGTTTGTTGACAGCCCTTTAGCCACATTGGAACCGAGCATTCACTGATCTATGCTCCGTGCTCCTCCTGCATTGAACTTCATCTGTGGGTGGAGCTACTGCGTGTCTGCTCCAGTCCCACAGAAGAAGAGGAGCCCAGTATGTCCTCCTGCACTGTATCTGGCCCCCCTCCACCTTAGCTGTAGGTTTCACCCCCTCCGGATCTGTATGGTGCCCCCACTCCTGAGCTGTTTGTGCCCCCACTCCTGAGTTGTATGGGCCCTGAGCTGTATGGGCTCCCACTCCTGAGCTGTATGTTCCACCACTCCATCTTTATGCCACCACCTTGTGAGCTGTATTTTCCACCCCACCAAAATCTGTATGGGGTCCCCCCTCCTGAGCTGTATGTTCCATCTCCCATGATCTGTAGCCACCCCCTCCTGAGCTGTATGTTCTACCCTCCCCCTGATCTGTATGGGCCCCCACTCATTATTTGTATGGGCCCCCACTCCTTTTCTTTATGGGCCCTCTTAGGGCAGTAGTTACCCACCTTGAGTTGTATGGGACCCCCGGAGCTGTATGTGCTGCCACCCCAGAACCGTATGTGTGATGCCCTGGACCCCAGGGGTCACAGAATAATAATAATAACACACCTGGTAGGGAACACCCATCAAACAAAACCCTTGTTGCCTCCTCCAGGGTCTGATGTCCACACCAGGTGGGGCGGAGCCAGGCGGTTGGCCCCACCCACCGAGGAGTTCACAGGACTGGAGGTGGGAAAAGTAGTCAGTTTGTAGTTGGAGTTGAGTTTGGAGAGAGTTGGATGAAGGAGTGGAGTGGAGAAGTGGAGCTAAGGAGGGTGAAGTGGAGAGACTGTGTGTGTCTGGGTCGGAGCTCAGGCACAGTCAGCAAGGTCGGCAGACGGTGGTGGCCGTCTGCAGGAGTTAGCAGACGTCTGCGGAACCGTAGGACTGGGGTCGGTCGGTGGCCCGCCGGTACCGACCCGGGGAGCGGATTGAAGCTAAGCACAA